>NW_026943825.1:13669089-13844089 GCF_035594765.1 Anolis carolinensis | reverse complement strand
AATACAGAATCCTAAAATAATACACAAAGCCCTTTCCCAACAACACAGCTGAGGATTGCATATTTGGAATCAATTGGGGTAAACTGTGGAGGTGATGCAGATATTTGACCTGAATGGGATCTTGTTAACAGCCTGTTTATTTTAATTTCTTTGTATGTTGTATGTATGTCTATGTGTTAAATGTTTTGATACGGCTGATGGGCTAATCAATAAAACATGATTAATAATAATAATAATAATAATAATAAGGATTAGAAGAGACCCCTTGGTCCATTTAGCCCAATCCCCTTCAGCCTTTGTGCCGTGGGGGCCGGATAAATGGCTTCAATGGGCCGCATGTGGCCCCCGGGCCGTAGTTTGGGGACCCCTGGTATACATCATAGTTCATTGTCACACATACATAATATCTTGAGACAGACAGGCAGACAGACAGGTGGATGATGACGATGACAATGAATCAGAAAGGGATCAGACTAGATGACCTTTGGGGTCCCTCCCAACTCAAAGATGCTATGATTCTTCCCCAAGAGCCTGTTTCATACTGAAATGCACGAAATAAACCTTCCCATTGTTAACATACATGCAAAAAAAAAAAATCAAAATTCAAGCACTATTTTTCCTACCGAAGGGGGTTCCCCTTTGGTCCCCCCACCCGTTTGCACCCGCTGCCCTTTGATCTGACACCAGAAAGGTGAGGTCTGAGTCTTGCATTTCCCGGCTTTGCTTCGTTCCCCGTACGTGAGCAATGCTGCGGAAACTGGCGATGCAAAAACAATGTCTTTTTTTTGTGTCGTCGATGGCTTTCTCAGCCGGAATCACTTGGGTTGCTGTGAGTTTTCTGGGCTGCCTGGCCATGTTCCAGAAGCATTCTCTCCTGACGTCTCGCCCACATCTATGGCAGGCATTCTCAGAGATTGTTGGAAACTAGGCAGCGATATATATATATATATATATATATATATATATATATATATATATTAGCTTTGCCCGGCCATGCGTTGCTGTGGTTTATGGGAATCCTTTGTTGGCTAGGTGGAATAGCAGTGAATAGCCTTGCAGTCTCAAAGCCTGGCCATTTTCTGGAGTAGCTGGAGCTTTTTGCTGTATGAACGTAGAGGCATGGATGAGGGGTTGTGCTGCCAAGTTTAGTGTTTCTGGGATGTGTAGTTTTGTTGTTTTGTCTTAGGCCGAAATTTCATTACCCTTTTATATATATACTAGTTTTGCCCGGCTACGCGTTGCTGTGGCTTATGCTTTCAGAGTGTTGTTCTTTATTTACTGTCCTGATTTTAGAGATTATATTGTTCTGTATTATTATATCACAGTAATTATTACATATTATATTTATAATCTTATATTATCTTCTTAGAACTGGATTATATGAGGCCCCTTCTACACAGCTGTATAAAATGCACACTGAAGTGGATTATCTGGCAGTGTGGAGTCAAGATAATGCAGTGCAAAGCAGATAATATAAGATTATAAATGGGTCATATAGCTGTGTGGAAGAGCCTTGAGTCTACACTGCCATATAATCCAGTTAAAATCAGATAATCTGTAATTTATAGGCAATGTGGAAGAGGCCTAAGTGAGGCCTAACTCTGCCTGTCCCCTGGGCTGAGTGGGTTGCTAGGAGACCAAGTGAGCGGAGCTTAGTCTTCTAACTGGCAGCAATTGGATAAAAACAATTATTTTTCTCCCTCTAATTAGGACTTTATTTTTCTTTTCTTTTTGTTGTATGAACGTAGAGGCATGGATGAGGGGTTGTGCTGCCAAGTTTAGTGTTTCTGGGATGTGTGGTTTTGTTGTTTTGTCCTAGGCTGAAATTTCATTACCTTTTATATAGATAGATATAGATAGATAATGTCCAGGGTGAAAGAATTATCTGTTGAGGCAAGTGTGAGTATTGCAATTGCCCACCTTGATTAGCATTGAATAGCCTTGCAGCTTCAAAGCTGGGCTGCTTCCTTCCTGTGGGAATCCTTTGTTGGGAGGTGTTAGCCGGCCCTAATTGTTTCCTGTCTGGAATTACCCCGTTGTTCTTGATTTACTGTCCTGATTTTAGAGGTTTTTTTTTAATATTGGTAGACAGATTTTATCCAACATATTTGCTTATCCAACATTCTGGCAGCCCGTTTATGTTGGATAAGTGAGATTCTACTGTATTTGCAAGTCCTAATAACTTAAGAATTAAGATGAAGAGAGATATGTGTATATATATAGAGAGAGAGATTGAGCATTATCTTCAATGCAAGCTATAAATAATACGGCATCCAAACTTGATCTCTTATATGTCTCTTTGGTAGTTCGTAAAAGTTTGTCGTCAGCAATGTCCCCTTTGGTGGAAAACATCACAGGGTTTGAATTGATCTCTATCCGGCATCCCTAAAGGTGTTATTTTCTAAATGGTGGGATTTGTAGTTTGCCAGGTGAGCAGCGCAAACGCCTGGGGTGGGCGCTCCTTGTCCCCGTATCCCAGACGTTGTTTTCTCGGTTTGATTCATGTGGGCAAAAGTGTCAACGACTCGCCCGCCCATCGTCCCCCGAAAGGACGCGGAGCCGAGAAACACTCACTCATCTCAAAATGCTATTTTCGATCCTCCTGCGGTTTGGGCTCCCTTTGGTTCCCTGGGTTGTTTTTCAAAGCAGGTGCGATTTTGTAAAAAAAAAAAGAGAGAGAGAGCGAGATAGAGAAGGGAAGAAAATGTCTTTACAGTTCAAGTCTGGCATATCTGGCAAACTATGCCTCCTTTTCCCTCCTCAGAGGACCCTCCAAGAATAATAATAATAATAATTATTATTATTATTATTATTATTATTATTATTTTATTATGACACAGCAAACAAGATAGATATGCTGGATTTTGTATCACAAAACCACAAGTCAAACACTTCCCAAGTGTCTAGGACTGTGTGATGTATTATTATTATTATTATTATTATTATTATTATTATTATTATTATTATTATTATTGTATGACACAGCAAACAAGATAGATATGCTGGATTTCGTATCACAAAATCACAAGTCAAACACTTCCCAAGTCCTGATAGCGGCTGAGTTTTTCCTGTTATTTTTCGTCAATGCGACTGTCACCTGGGATGGCGACATCAATGATCCAAACCTTTTTCTTTTCCACAACTGTGATGTCTGGTGTGTTGTGTTCCAGAACTTTGTCAGTCTGGATTCGGAAGTCCCACAGTATCTTTGCGTGCTCATTTTCCAATACTTTTGCAGGTTTGTGATCCCACCAGTTCTTTGCTGCTGGGAGGTGGGACTTGAGGCATAAGTTCCAATGAATCATTTGGGCCACATAGTTGTGCCTCTGTTTGTAGTCTGTCTGTGCGATTTTCTTACAGCAGCTGAGGATATGATCCATGGTTTCGTCGGTTTCCTTGCACAGTCTGCATTTTGGGTCATCAGCTGATTTTTCGATCTTGGCCTGAATTGCCTTTGTCCTGATGTCTTGCTCCTGGGCTGCAAGGATCAGGCCTTCTGTCTCCTTCTTCAGGGTCCCATTTGAGCCAGGTCTTCTCCTTGTCAGCTTTTCCTTCAATTTTGTCAAGGAACTTTCCATGCAATGTTTTGTTGTGCCAGCTGTCAGCTCTAGTTTGTAGTGCGGTTTTCTTGTACTGGTTTTTTGTCTGCTGTGCTTTGAGGATTTTCTGATTTTTGACTTCAATCAAAGCAGGTTATTGTTGTTGTTGTTGTTGTTGTTATTATTATTATTCAACCTGGCCAACAAAGGAGTCCCATACGCCACAGCAATGCGTGGCTGGGCACAACTAGTAAATAGGGCAGTGTTGGCAATCCATGCCATGTAAAGAGTTCTTCATTCTGCACTTCAAGTGCTCCACACTTCAAATCCAACCTTGAGATTCCAATTTGCCAGACCCATAAATAGACAACGGTTTGCCCAAATCGGGACCCGATCTGTTGACTTTTGTTGGGATTCGTGTTCAACCGCAAAGCTCTCCCTTTTGCCGCGGAGTGCAACTCGAATCTGGGGCGTTTTATCCTAACGCCGAACCCAGCCCTCTCCGTTTTTGCAGGTGGGTTTGCTTATCTCAAAGCCGCCGTCTTTCGCATCAGGGAGCCGTGTGCCGTTTGGTGATGTGGGTTTGGTGGTGGGGGGATGAAAGAAATGTGCCCCCTTTCTCCGCGGCCGCCCCCAAAGCGATCACAGGTGGCAGCTCTTCCCCCGAGGCAGATGTATGAGTAGGACATTTTTAGCAAGGGACCAAAAAGAAGCCATCGTCTGCTTTTCCTGTTGGGGTTTCCTGGAAGGTAGAGAGCCCGGCTCGCGTTCGAAACAAGCCGGTAACCCCACCGATTGCCCTACTTCTTCATCAGAAAGGAGAGGTGGGGTGAAACAACATTTCATGGGCGGGAGACATTTTCAACACAATAAGGAGGGGTTTGCTGTATCATTATTTGAGGCCGAGAAGGTGTGACTTGCCCAAACTCATCCAAGGAATGCCCACGCAAGAGTCCGAACCTGAGTCCTTTGGAGTCACTGCCCAACAACTACAAGTCCAGCAAGAGAAACTCCATCAGTACTTTGTTATGTTGGCCAGGTTTGCTCTAGATGCTGCTGCTGGGAGTTCTTTGCTGCTGGGAGGTGGTACTTGAGGTATAAGTTCCAATGGATCATTTGGGCCACATGGTTGTGCCTCTGTTTGTAGTCTGTCTGTGCAATTTTCTTACAGCAGCTGAGGATATGATCCATGGTTTCGTCGGCTTCCTTGCATAGTCTGCATTTTGGGTCATCAGCTGATTTTTCGATCTTGTCCTGAATTGCCTTTGTTCTGATGTCTTGCTCCTGGGCTGCAAGGATCAGGCCTTCTGTCTCCTTCTTCAGGGTCCTATTCGTGAGCCAGAGCCAGGTCTTCTCCTTATCAGCTTTTCCTTCAATTTTTTCAAGGAACTTTCCATGCAATGTTTTGTTGTGCCAGCTGTCAGCTCTAGTTTGTAGTGCGGTTTTCTTGTGCTGGTTTTTTGTCTGCTGTGCTTTGAAGAGTTTCTGATTTTTGACTTCAATTAAAGCAGGTTCTTCACTTTGCTTTACATATTCTGCCAGGGCATTATTATTATTATTATTATTATTATTATTATTATTATTATTATTATTTTATTATGACACAGCAAACAAGATAGATATGCTGGATTTCAGATCACAAAATCACAAGTCGAACACTTCCCAAGTGTCTAGGACAGTGTGATGTATTTTCGGATGATGCGCACAGATCCCAGCAGGGTGGCCTTTTGCAGTTGGCAGATCGTAATTTTGTCAATGTCTATCATTATTATTATTATTATTATTATTATTATTATTATTATTATTATTATTATTGCTGTTGACACTTCTCGAGCTACTGTGCCTCAAGTTCACTTTATTACAGTCAATGACCAGCTCATCTGTGGCTCAGTGCTGCAAAATCTTGGGAGTTGCAATTTTGCAAGGCCTTTGGCCTTCTCAACTGGTGCCTCAGAATCCCATAGTATTGAGCCATGGAAACTCAAATGGTGTCCGATTGCATTGGATTATATACCAAGTTGTCCACTCTTGAGCGGTTGATGTTCTCCAGATGTTTTGGAACAGCAACTCCCATCCTCCTTCGTCTTTAGCTGTACTCATTGAGATTGGTGGAGACTACGTTGAAACCTCTTGAAGGACACCTCTGGAGCATCTTATTCTCTTGTAAATTTATGGCGAACCGATCCCATCTCGGGGACCTCATCTCAAGGACGCCATATTTTCTTTTCGAGCGTCAAACTTGCCCATCCTTTTTTCCACTGACGCCAAACGTCTTTCCGGTGACGGGATGGAAGCCGCGACGTGGGAGGACAGCATAGATGGGAATGGTGCAATTTCCTTGCTTCGGGCCCTTGAAAAAGATGCTTTTCAAATAGTTATTAATATCTTTTGCGTGACGCCGAGGCCTTGTTAATCGGCCGTCGGTTGGATTTACCGGCATCTCCTTTTGCTTAAAAGTGAGAGTGCTTCTTACCGGCAGCACCTTAGAGGTGGACCAGCGGCTGAGTAATCTGAAGCCTGACTCAACCTCCTCTTCCCTTCTCACTTTTGATGCAGCATTTGTGGTTAGGAGGAGAAGCAATTGGCCTCTGTGGTTTTCGTTCTTTCTTTCCTTTTTTCCACTTTATTAATTTCGACTCGCCCCCGGTGAGGATGCCAAAAGGTAACTAAAGACGGCAAAGAGGAGAATATTACAGCACGTAGATGGAGTAGACAGCCCATGGATGGTGTAGCTCAAAGGATGGGCAACCTGGGGGTGCTACAGACCAAGGAGTGGACAACCCGTGAATGGTTGGAAAGCTGAGGATAATGTAATCCAAAGGGTTAACAACATATAGATAGTAAGCAATCCGAGGATGGCATTGACCAAGGGGTGAACAACATATGAATACTGGCAATCCTAAGGATGGTATAGACCAAGGGGTGGACAACCTAGGATGGTGTAGATATAGGGGTGGACAACCTGAGGATGGTGGGCAACCTGTAGATGGTGTAGACCAAGGGGTGGGGAACCTGAGGATGGTAGCCAACCTATGGGTGGAGTAGACCAAGGGATGCACAACCTGTCGATAGTGGACAATCTAAAGTTGGTGGGCAACCTGTGGATGGTGTAGACCAAGGGGTGGGGAACCTGAGGATGGTGGGCAACCTAAGGATGGTATAGACCAAGGTGTGCACAACCTGTGGATGGTGGGCAACCTGAAGATGGAGGGCAACCTGTGGATGGTGTAAACCAAGGGGTGGGGAACCTGAGGATGGTAGCCAACCTATTTGTCGAGTAGACCAAGGGATGCACAACCTGTCGATAGTGGACAATCTAAAGTTGGTGGGCAACCTGTGGATGGTGTAGATCAAGGAGTGGACAACCTGAGGCTAGTGTAGACCAAGGGGCGCACAATCTGTGAATGGTGGACAACCTGAAGATGGTGGGAAACCTGTGGATGGTGTGGACCAAGGGGTGGACAACCTGAGGATGGTGGGCAACCTATGGATGGTGTAGACCAAGGGGTGCACAACCTGTGAATGGTAGACAACCTGAAGATGATGGGCAAGCTGTGGATGGTATAGACCAAGACTTGGTGGACAACCTGAAGATAGTGGGCAACCTGTGGCTGGTTTAGACCAAGGAGTGGACAACCTGAGGATAGTGAGCAACCTGTGGATGGTGTAGAACAAGGGGTGGACAACCTGAGGATGGTGTAGACCAAGGAGTGTACAACCTGAGGATAGTGGGCAACCTGTGGATGGTGTAGACCAGGGGTCCCCAAACTAAGGCCCGGGGGCCGGTTGCGGCCCTCCAAGGCCATTTACCTGGCCCCGCCCTCAGTTTTAGACTTAGGCTCGCCTTGAAGGGACAACAACAACAATCCTACTTGATTATCTCATTGGCCAGAAGCAGGCCCACACTTATTTATTTATTTATTTATTTACAACATTTATACACCGCACTTCTCACCCAAGGGGACTCAGGGCGGCTTACAAAAATTGGCAAAATTTAATGCCCAAAATACAATCATAAAAACAAAACAATATAAACAGATCTATTAATAACATTGTTAAAACACATTATAAAAACCTTAAAAACGTATATATAATTAATTCACTTCCCACTGAAATCCTGATAAGTTTACAGTATGTTGGTTAAAATTATTTTTATTTTTAAATATTGTATTGTTCTTTTATTTACCAATATTGTAAATGAATAATATGATAATAATATATTGTGTATACATGTAATATTCATAATAATATTATAATGTAATACAATATAATATTTATTTATTTATTACTGTATTTCTACCCCACCCTTCTCATCCAATAGGGGACTCAGGGCAGCTAATAATAATACAATATAATAATATTGTATAATATAATAATATTAATTATATATTACTAGCTTTGCCTGGCCATGTGTTGCTGTGGCTTATGGAAATCCTTTGTTGGCCAGGTGGAATAGCAGTGAATAACCTTGCAGTCTCAAAGCCTGGCCGTTTTCTGGAGTAGCTGGAGCTTTTTGTTGTATGAACATAGATGCATGGAGGAGGGGTTGTACTGTCAAGTTTAGTGTTTCTGGGATGTGTCGTTTTGTTGTTTTGTCCTAGGTCGAAATGTCATTACTCTTTTATATATATAGATATATCAAATGTAATATTACTAATAATATTACGGTATAATGGTATAGTACAATATAGTAATATATAATGTTAATATTGTGTTATGCTAATAATATAATATATTGTATGTACATACAACTTGTAAGCTGCTCTGAGTCCCCTTTGGGGTGAGAGAGGGTGGGGTATAAACGTAGTAAATAAATAAATAAGTAATTGTTGCTGGGGTTTTTTTTTTTTTTTGCACTACAAATAAGACATGTGCAGTGAGCATAGGAATTTGTTCATTTTTTTTTTCAAATGATAATTCCGTCCCTCAACAATCTGAGAGACCATGAATCGGCCCTCCACTTAAAAAGTTTGAGGACCTCTGGTGTAGACCAAGGAGTGTACAACCTGAGGATGGTGGGCAACATGTGAGTGGTGTAGACCAAGTGGTGGACAACCTGAGGATTGTCAGCAATCTGTAGATGATGTAGATCAAGGGGTGCACAACCTATGGATGGTGTAACCGAAGGGGTGGACAACCTGAAAATAGTGTAGACCAAAGCTTGGGCAACCAGGGGATGGTGTAGGCCAAGTGGTGGGCAACGTGTTGATAGTACAGACCAAGTGGTGAACAATTGTGGATGGCTGAGCAACCTATGGATGTTGGGCAACCTCAGGATGACGTAGACCAAGCTGTGGATGATGGGCATTCTGAGGGTGATGCAGACCTAGGTGCGGATTTTTGTGGCTTCTCAATGGGTACACAAAGGGCATTTTGGCACATTTGGAGAACCTCGGTCCCCTCCTTCCCAGTTGATCCTTTCCATAGGGTTTTCTTGACATGTCTCATGCCGCAGTCCTTTGCAGTTGCCTTCCTCCAGGCTGAGCGATTACGGCATGTCCGAACACACTGCAGTCTTTAGGTCTTAAATCCCCCATCCCTGCACTATGTCCTCCTTTGGCACCTCGCCTTTACTTCCCCCGATCTGTGTTGGGGATTTATTAGGGATGATGATCTAAAGAAGGAGCATGATGCAGTCCACCATGTGATGATAATCTCTTGCAAGAAGAGAGAAAGAGGCAGAGGAAATGCATTAAGAACATGCTTTGGACATCCCATATCTGAATTATTCAGGATCAGAAGCACACCATACTTCTGACTTTATCATAAGATAAGATAACTTGGGGAAAATAGTCTGATGGTCATTGTATACACAATATTTTCCTAACGTTGTAAATGGAACAAACTTTGGAATCATCCAAAAGTAAAGAAAGTTGAGATAACTGGCAAGAGGAAAATACTCTGTATAAGTGTTGTCGCTTTCCTGGCCGGAATCACGGGGTTGCTGTGAGTTTTCTAGGCTGTATGGCCATGTTCCAGAAGCATTCTCTCCTGACGTTTCACCCACATGTATGGCAGGCATCCTTGGAGGTTGTGAGGTCTGTTGGAAACTAGGCAAGTGGGGTTTAGATATCTGTGGAAGGTCCAGGATGGGAGAGAGAACTCGTGTCTGTTGGAGGCAAGTGTGAATGTTTCCCCAAGGAAGGAAACAGTCAGGCTTTGGAGCTGCAAGGCTATTCAGTGCTAATCAAAGTGGCCAATGGCAACATTCACGCTTGCCTCCAACAGACAAGAGTTCTTTCTCCCACCCTGGACATCATTCCACAGATAGATACAGTAGAGTCTCACTTATCCAACACTCGCTTACCCAACGTTCTGGATAATTCAACGCATTTTTGTAGTTGATGTTTTCAATAAATCGTGGTATTTTGGTGCTCAATTCGTAAATACAGTAATTACTACATAGCATTACTGTGTATTGAACTACTTTTTCTGTCAAATTTGTTGTATAGCATGATGTTTTTGTGCTTAATTTGTAAAATCATAGCCTATTTTGATGTTTAATAGGCATTTCCTTAATGCCTCCTTATTATCCAACATATTGGCTTATCCAACGTTCTACCGGCCCGTTTCTGTTGGATAAGTGAGACTCTACTGTAGATAGATAGATAGACAGACAGATGTATATACATATATATGTATACATACTCATACACATACACATTCACACATATACATGCATATACATACACACACACATATATACAGTCTCACTTATCCAACATAAACGGGCCGGCAGAATGTTGGATAAGCGAATATGTTGGATAATAAGGAGGCATTAAGGAAAAGCCTATTAAACATCAAATTAGGTTATGATTTTACAAATGAAGCACGAAAACATCATGTTATACAACAAATTTGGCAGAAAAAGTAGTTCATTACACATTAATGCTATGTAATAATTACTGTATTTACGAATTTAGCACCAAAATATCACAATGTATTGAAAACATTGACTACAAAAATGCGTTGGATAATCCAGAACGTTGGATAAGCGAGTGTTGGATAAGTGAGACTCTACTGTATATATAAACCCCACTTGTCTAGTTTCCAACAGATCTCACAACCTCTGAGGATGCCTGCCACAGATGCTGGGTGAAACATCAGGAGAGAATGCTTCTGCTGGAACATGGCCATACAGCCCGGAAAACTCACAGCAACTCTGTACATGCTCAGAGACACTGGTCCAGAAATGCATATAACCATATAAACGTTGAATCCGATGCAAACTAAAATGCTTTTAAAAAATGGAGTGAAATGCAGTTTTGTGCAAACTACTTGGCATTGTGTCAGGTAGTAAAGGAAAGCACTCTGTGCATGCTCAGAGGCACTGGTATGGAAATGCCTCCCCTGCTTCGATCTTGATGTTGCCTTTCCTTCGGATGCACGGTGCAAGAGTGCCCTCTTACGGCTCAAACAAGGCCAGGCAGCCCAGAAAACTCACAGCAACCCAGTGTTTCCGGCCATGAAAGCTTTCGACAACACATCATCTTTGCTTTTTTTGTGGTAGATTTGCACCTCCTGGAGGTTTGTTTTCTCCATCGGTACAAGAACAAACGACTTCCAAACTTTTCACCCTGCTGAGCAAGATTACCAAGTTCCCAATGACTGACTTTCTCATCTCGAGAAAATCAGCTTGTGCCAAAAAAAAAAGAGAGAGATTTCTGTTGTACGAAAAGTGGGCATTTTGTGCTGGAAGGAACATTTCTGTACAGCTTTGCCCAAGATAATGGTTCCTCCCACAGAAATGTTGCTTTTACAGATTTTTAATTATGGCGAAGAACTTTTTCTGTGTTGGAATCTGTCTGTTTTGGACAAGACAAACATTTAAGTCCTGAGTTTAAAACACTATTACAAAAGAAATGGAATAAAGACTGGCATCATGATAATTCTGGCACGCATCCTTAATGTCTTCCTTTTCTCCCTTCCTCTAGCTCAAATAGAAGTGATCCCCTGCAAGATCTGTGGAGACAAGTCATCTGGGATCCACTATGGGGTGATCACTTGCGAAGGCTGTAAGGTGAGTCAAAGATCTCCTTGAATCCCTTAGTCCAGTGGTTCCAAAATATTGGTCCTCCAGGGGTTTGGAGCTTCAACTCCCAGAGTCCCCGGATCCCTCGGAACTGAAGTCCAAAATGCATGGAGTAAACAAAACAAAAGGTGGACAACCTGTGGAAGGTGCATTAGACAAAGAGATGGATGTGGATAGTGGAGATCAAGGCGTGAACAAGATGAGGATGATGTAGAACATGGGGTGGACAACCTGTGGATGGTGTAGACCAAAGGATGAACAGACTATAGATGGTATAGACTTAACAATTAGGCCATCTTTGGAGTGTAGACCAAGAGATGGACGACCTGTGAATAGTGGAAATCAAGGCAGGAACAAGATGTGGATGATGTAGAACATGGGGTGGACAACCTGTGGATAGTGTAGACCAAGGGATGGGCAACCTGTGGATGGCATAGACCAAGGGATGGGCAACCTGTGGATAGTATACACCAAGGGATGGGCAACCTGTGGATGGCATAGACCAAGGGTTGGGCAACCTGTGGATGGCGTAGGCCAAAGGGTGGGCAACCTGTGGATGGTGTAGACCAAAGGATGAACAGACTATAGATGGTATAGACTTAACAATTAGGCCATCTTTGGAGTGTAGACCAAGAGATGGACGACCTGTGAATAGTGGAAATCAAGGCAGGAACAAGATGTGGATGATGTAGAACATGGGGTGGACAACCTGTGGATAGTGTAGACCAAGGGATGGGCAACCTGTGGATAGTATACACCAAGGGATGGGCAACCTGTGGATGGCATAGACCAAGGGATGGGCAACCTGTGGATGGCGTAGACCAAGGGATGGGCAACCTGTGGATGGTATAGACCAAGGGATGGACAACCTGTGGATGGCGTAGACCAAAGGGTGGGCAACCTGTAGATAGTATACACCAAGGGATGGGCAACCTGTGGATGGTATAGACCAAGGGATGGGCAACCTGTGGATAGTATACACCAAGGGATGGGCAACCTGTGGATGGCATAGACCAAGGGATGGGCAACCTGTGGATGGCGTAGACCAAAGGGTGGGCAACCTGTGGATGGTATAGACCAAGGGATGGACAACCTGTGGATGGTATAGACCAAGAGATGGGCAACCTGTGGATGGTATAGACCAAGGGATGGACAACCTGTGGATGGCATATACCAAGGGGTGGGCAAGCTGTGGATGGTGTAGACCTGTCAGAGTAATGCGCACAGCGTAGCAGCAGACGAATGACGTCAGTTGAGTGCAGAATGAAGAGATGATCAGAAACGATGTAAAAAGTATTTACAAAGTTTTACTGAACAAAACAAACAGACTTGCAGACAATGGACATAAGACGTTCGCTCTAGACAAACAGCACAGATCTTCTCAGCAGGCAGAACAGAGCTCATCTGATGCAATCAGCTATATACAAACACACTTGTAGTCTGGACACTCCTATCTGGCTCCAGCCACATATCCAAGGTCAATACAGCATTTTACCAAATTAACTCTTTACACACTATAGCATTTCCTGGATGATGCAATACATGCTAGACACAAATTTCATTTAAACACTACTAATACACAAATCCCACATTAACAAGACCAAGGGATGGGCAACCTGTGGATGGCGTAGACCAAGGGATGGGCAACCTGTGGATGGTGAAGATCAAGCAATGAATAGTATAGATCAAGAGGAGAACTCCCAGAATCCCCAGTCATCTTGACCAACAGTCAGGATCCCTCGGAACTGAAGTCCAAAAGGTGGACAACCTGTGGAAGCTGCAGTAGACAAAGAGATGGGCGATCTGTGGAGATCCACCTGGAGATCCACAAGTTTGATGCCCCTGATGTAGACAAAGAAGTAAATAACCTGTAGATGGTGTAACCAAGGGATGGGCATGCTGTGGATGGTGGACAATCTGTGAATGGCATAGACCAAGGGGTGGGACACCTGTGGATGGTGCAGATCAAGGAACATATGGCGTAGACCAGTGGTTCCCAACCTTTGGGCCTCCGGGTGTTTTGGACTTCAACTCTCAGAAATCCCAGCCAGCTTTCCAGCTGTTAGGAAGTGTAGGAGCTGAAGTCCAAAACACCTGGAGGCCCAAAGGTGGAGACCAAGAGAAGAACAACTGGTGGTTGTCTGTAGATCAGTGGACAGAGAAGCCGTGTTTGATGTAGACCAGGGAGCGGGGACAACCTGTTAGTAGTGCAGAATGAAGGATGACAAGCCATGGATGGTGCAGACCAAAACGTACGTTGACTGCAAACTACCAGGTGCTTGTTTTCATCCAAACCAGGTGCTTCCTTACGTTGTTTTCTTCTCCGTGCCTTTTGCTCCAGGGCTTCTTCCGGCGGAGCCAGCAAGGGAACGTGACGTACTCCTGCACCCGGCAGCAGAACTGCCAAATCGACCGTACCAGTCGCAACAGGTGTCAGCACTGCCGTTTGCAGAAATGCCTCAGCCTCGGCATGTCCCGGGACGGTAAGCAAACCCTTTGCAGCATTAGTGACAAAGGTGATGCCAAACTGCATCAATTCTACAGTGTAAACCCTAGTGGTTTAATACACCCATCTACTTGCTATTGCTATGGCGATTAAATATCATCAAATGCGTCCTTGTTGGCAATTTCTCTGTTCATCTGTCGAACCCAGCGAGAACAGTTCCAGCAAATGTGAATATCTTCTGAATCACACTGTGGGTGCGTCGCCAAACCTTACTGCTTTCTCAGAAAAGAAACGTGCCCATTTGGTAGTCACATTTCCAACACGTATTATTAACCCCTTTGAGCATTACAAACGATTCTGAAATACCAATGGCACATCTATACACATAACAGCAATAATAATAATAATAATAATAATAATAATAATAATAATAATAATAATAATAATAATAATAATAATAATATTGCTGTTATGTGTATAGAGGACTCTTACAAGGAAAACAAGCAGTCAAAGAAGAAGAACATGCCCTGGCAGAATATGTAAAGCAAAGTGAAGAACCTGCTTTGATTGAAGTCAAAAATCAGAAACTCCTCAAAGCACAGCAGACAAAAAACCAGTACAAGAAAACCGCACTACAAACTAGAGCTGACAGCTGGCACAACAAAACATTGCATGGAAAGTTCCTTGACAAAATTGAAGGAAAAGCTGATCAGGAGAAGACCTGGATCTGGCTCACGAATGGGACCCTGAAGAAGGAGACAGAAGGCCTGATCCTTGCAGCCCAGGAGCAAGCCATCAGGACAAAGGCAATTCAGGCCAAGATCGAAAAATCAGCTGATGACCCAAAATGCAGACTGTGCAAGGAAACCGACGAAACCATTGATCATCTCCTCAGCTGCTGTAAGAAAATTGCGCAGACAGACTACAAACAGAGGCACAACTCTGTGGCCCAAATGATTCATTGGAACTTATGCCTTAAGTACCACCTGCCAGCAGCAAAGAACTGGTGGGATCACAAACCTGCAAAAGTATTGGAAAATGAGCACACAAAGATACTGTGGGACTTCCAAATCCAGACTGACAAAGTTCTGGAACACAACACACCAGACAACAGGAAAAAACAACAGGAAAAACTCAGCCGCTCTCAGGACCTCAAGATTGAACTTCAAAAACTATGGCAGAAACAAGTGCAGGTGGTCCCGGTGGTGATCAGCGCAGTGGGTGCCGTGTCAAAAGATCCCAGCTGGCATTTGGAAACAATAGGCATTGACAAAATCATGATCTGCCAACTGAAAAGGCCACCCTGCTGGGATCTGCACGCATCATCCGAAAATACATCACACAGTCCTAGACACCTGGGAAGTGTTTGACTTGTGATTTTGTGATACGAAATCCAGCATATCTATCTTGTTTGCTGTGTCATAATAATAATAATAATAATAATAATAATAATAATAATAATAATAATAATAATAATAATAATAATCACATAACAAAAGTGAAAATATGTATGTATGTATGTGACTGGGTGGTCCACTTACACAGACAAGCTTCCACTTCCACAAACAACTATAGCTCCCACTACTCAGAGACACCAATGGCCTTGCTTCCAATGACATTGCAGGTTATAGCGAGCGCAATAAACATGTCCAAGAACCCTGCCAATGTTCTCCACAAACACCACACTGCCCACCACCCATTGGACAATTTCATCCTAGATTGTATATGTTTCCTCCACCACAGGCATCCCAGTGTTTCTCACTCTCTCTATTGGTGTGGAATTTGCATGACCCCGCCCACTGCCTCTCCCATAACCCTTTCCTACTTTTTTCTATGGCACACAGCAAGCAGAGGAATTGATCAGCCACTGAACATACTAGAGAAGTTTGGGGAGAATTCACCATGATTTATAGGCATTATAGGGGCTGGGATGTATAGTTCACCTCAATCTGAAAGCACTCTGAACTCCACCAATGATGGACCTGGAACTCACTTGGCACACAGAACGCCCATGACCAACAAAAAACTGGCGGGAGTTATAGGGAGTTGTAGTTCATCTACCTCCAGAGCGCACCGTGAACCCAAACAATGATGAATCTGGACTAAACTTGTCATGCATTCCCGATATGTCCTCATTTTGGAAACTGGTGGGTTTGGAGGGGAATTGATCTGGACATTTTGGAGTTATAGCTACTGGGATATATAGTTCACCTGCAATCAATGAGCACTCTGAACTCCACCAATGATGGAATTGGACCAAACCTGACACACAGGGCCCCTGTGATCAGCAAAAAGTACTGGAGGTCTTTGGAGGAAATTCACCTTGATTTGGGGGAGTTGTAGTTCACCTACATCCAGAGAGCACTGTGAACCCAAACCCCAATGGATCTGGACCAAACGTGGCACACAGACCTGATTTGCCAAAATTTGAATCCTGGAGGGGTTTGTGGGGAGGTGAGCTTCCTTTCTGGGTGTTGTAGTTCACCCACAACCAGGGGAACTGTGACTTCCACCGATGATGGATCTGGACCAAACTTGGCACACAGAACCCCCATGACTATCTCAACCTACTGAAGGGGATTGACTCACCATAGTGGGAGTTGTAGTTCCCCTTACACCCAGAGATCACACTTAACCCCACCAATTATACATCTAGAGCAAACTTCCCCAACATCACAAACTTTCTGATGGAGTTTTTCGGGGGTAAACTGCCATGATGTGAGAGGTTCAGATGAAGCGTGACTTGCTGAGATGAAAGTGTATTACCGTATATATATCGAAGATAAGCCGAGTTTTTCAACCCTTATTTATGAGCTGAAAAAGCCTCCCCGGCTTATAATCGGGTCAAAGTCAAGGCCGGCAAGGAGCCTGCAGGCTATTGCTTGCAATATGTGATCTATTTCTCTCTTCTCCTCCCTTATCAGTGGGTTTGCTTTTGCAAAGCCTCCCTCGCTCTTAATCAAGGGAATATTTTGCAAAGAGAAAGACACCCTTGCAAATCAGGAAGAAGAAAAATATATATTCATTAATCTTATGAAAGCATTTTTCCCTGAAATATTTGTTAAACTCTCCTACAGATATATAGGCATTAACCCCTTGTAAGCTTTTGCCATCTCTATGTACCTTTATATGTGTATCTATCTATATGCATTAATTTTATATATGAATTTACCCTCATATGTTTGCAGGTATTTGCAAATATCTATATAAAGAGAGATGTCTGAATAGATATGAATATATTCTTACCTACCTATATATAGGGCTTGCAAATATTACAGGGGGGAAATGAATACACAAATATCTACAGACATGTCTAGATAGATATGAATATATACATATATATATATATGTATGTATGTATGTATGTATGTATAACGGCGCTCCATGCAGTCATGCCGGCCACATGACCTTGGAGGTGTCTACGGACAACGCCAACTCTTCGGCTTAGAAATGGAGATGTGTCCTGCTCACTCCAAAGGATCAGTCTGAACGCAGATCAAAGATAGCTGCTCTCAAACACAATCTTTATTGAAGAATACATGACTTTGGAAAAGTCAAGAATGACTTAATGTTTACATACAACTATTTTTATAACTTTTGATGCTACGTAACACCACACGTAAATATCATCATCAAGCCCCACCTCCAATATCACATTACTACCATTTTCACACATTTTCACACACTAAACCAATTATAATTGTTTACACTTTCGGTTCCCAGTTCCCAGGCGTATTCTATCTTCTTCTGCCAGGTGCTTGTTTATGTTATGACTCCCAGTTGCAGGGCTGAATTACCAAAGCCCTGTAACTGGGTTCCATGACATGGTGCCCTCCTTTTCTTCGCCCTCCTCTTCGGTTCTTTCTTCGTCACAAATCTGAAATAAAACAATAATTCTATGTGTCCATTTTGTCCAAAGTACCCATATATTTTTTCAGTAAGCTACGATGGAAAACAGGGTGTATTTTCCCTAAACTTTTTGGCAATGCCAACTGGAAAGTCACTTCATTGATAACACCCTGTATTCTAAATGGTCCAATATATTTAGGGCCCAATTTTTTCGAAGGTAGCCCCAGTTTGATGTTTTGGGTACTTAACCACACTAAATCTCCTTTCTCCAATTTATCACCTTCCACCCTCTTCCTATCTGCGAACACTTTATACTTTTTATGTGCTTCCTTTAAGGATGCAGTCACTTGACTCCAGCATTCCATCATTTGTGTTTTCCATTTCCCCCCTTCCGTTCCCTCATTCTCTGCCCATCTTGGCAGCTGGGGCAGAGGCTGTATTTCATACCCGTAAACTACTTCAAAGGGGGTTTTGTTTGTTGCTGAATGTATAGTCGAATTAAAAGCTAGTTCTGCAAAAGCCAACCACCGAGACCAGTCATTTTGTCTCATGTTAGAGTACATTCGAAGGAACTGCCCAATTGTCTGCTGAGTACGTTCTACCGCCCCATTTGTCATGGGGTGAAAAGCAGAACTTAAACTCCTTTCTGCTCCTAGCATTTCCAAGAATTTTTCCCAAAATTTCGCTGTGAATTGTACTCCTCTGTCACTGACTACTCTACTGGGACATCCATGCAGTTTGTAAATGTGGTTTATGTACAATTCAGCTAGTTTCTCGGCTGATGGTAGTTTCGGCAGTGCTATAAAGTGGGCCTGTTTAGAAAACAGGTCTAATACCGTCCAAATATAACGATGTCCTTTGCTAACTGGTAGTTCCCCCACAAAGTCCATAGCTACACATTCCCAAGGTCTGGTAGGCTCTGCTACTGTTTGTAATAATCCCATTGGTTTCCCTCCTCTCGATTTATTTCTGGCACAATCATCACATTGAACCACATGGTTCTTTATGTCCTTCCTCATCCCTGGCCACCAGCAATGTTTTGCTATTGCTTTTGTTGTTTTTGTAATTCCTGTATGACCAGCGCTCTGGTTGTTGTGAAAACGATGCAAAATCTTGATCCTTAATGTTGCTGGGATATACAGTTTCTTGTTCACAAACCAAAATCCTCCCTTTTGCTCCCCCTGTTCTGCATTGGATGTGATCCACTGGTCTCCTTCATAAGACTGTTTCAGTTCGTTTCCCCAATTATCTTCCCCGCCGAGTTCAACCATAGCAGTGTTCTCTTTTTGGGTTTGTGCTCTGGTCCTGACAGCTAAGCCCCATTGTTTATCAGAGAATATTGTTCCCTCTTTTGCTGCGGTTATTCCTTCGTGTTGAGGCATGCGTGAAAGGGCATCTGCCAAGACATTCTGCTTCCCTTGAAAAAACTTTAATTGGAAATCGAACCTGCTGAAGTATTGTGCCCATCTAATCTGTTTGGGGGACAATTTTCGAGGAGACTTTAGATACTGGAGGTTCTTATGGTCAGACCAAATTTCAAATGGGATTCCGCTTCCTTCGAGAAAGTGCCGCCAGCATTCTAAGGCTTTTAGTATGGCTAGTGCCTCTTTTTCCCATATCGGCCAACATTTTTCAGCTTCGCTGAACTTCCGGGACAAATATCCACAGGGTTTTAAGTTCCCATTTTGATCCTTTTGCAATAGTACTGCCCCATACGCACAGTCTGATGCATCGCAATGGATTATGAACGGGCTCCTGATATCGGGGTGTTTTAGAATGGGTCCCTCTGTGAAGCATTCTTTTAGGGTTTCAAATGCCTTTTGGCATTCTGGCGTCCAACTTAGTTTGGCGCCCGGAGCTTTTACTTTTGCTGTCTCTCCTTTCCCTTTTGTTTTTAAAAGTTCAGTAAGGGGTGCAGTTATTTGCGCGAAGCCTTTTATGAAGGATCTGTAAAAATTTGCAAAACCCAGAAACGATTGCAATTGCCTCCTTGTTTGTGGCACTCCCCATTCTTTTACATCTGATACTTTAGCTGGATCCATAGCTAACCCTTCTGGAGATATCCGATACCCCAGAAAGTCAATTTGAGTTTTATTAAATTCACATTTGGACAGTTTTGCGTACAGCTTTGCTTCTCTTAGTTTCTGCAACACTTCCCGGACCAATTTTACGTGCTTTTCCTTATCTTCAGATACAATCAAGATATCATCAAGGAATATGAATACCCCTCTGTACAATAACGGGTGTAGTATTTCATTTATAAGCTGCATAAAGCAGCCGCCTCCATTTTTTAAACCGAAAGGCAAAATTTTATATTCAAAATGGCCGAATGCGCAGGAAAATGCAGTTTTCCAAGTATCCTCCGGTTTGATCCGTAATTTATGATATGCTTCAATTAAATCAAGTTTAGTAAATATGCTCCCTTTCTTCAATACGGTGATTAAATCCTTTACTAAGGGCATAGGGTATTTATTGTCCTTAGTAATTGCATTTAAATTTCGATAATCAATGCACAATCTTAGGGAGTTGTCTTTCTTTCTCCTGAATAACACTGGGGCCCCGAGAGGGGAATTGGATGGCTTAATGAAGCCTCGCGCCAGGTTTTTATCAATGTATTTCCTCAATTCCTCCTTTTCCTGCACAGACATGGGATACACTTTTGGCTTTGGTAAGTTTGCTCCTGGGGTTATTTCAATTTCTACTTCTACATTCCTTTTGGGGGGTAATTTACTTGCCTCTTTCTGATTGAACACATCCACAAAGTCTCTGTATTCAGGTGGCAACAGCTGTGGGTCTATTTCACCTTCTTCATCTCCCTCGTCCTCCTCTTCTGCAATCTTGCTTATCTCCCATTGTGTCTGCTGTTCTTTAAATGCTAGACTCTTTCCTCTCCAATCTACTTCAGGATTTGCTTGCTCAAGCCATGGTATCCCTAATATTACATGGTATGTGGCAATAGGGGCTATCACAAAGGATATTCTTCCTTCCCATTTGCCTATCTTACATGGGACCTCCCGTATTTCCTTGGTAGATACTTCCCCAGTTGCAACTGAGCCGTCTAGCTGAGAAAACGCAATTGGGGAGTCAAGCGCCATCTGCTGGCATTTCAACGCTCCTGCTAATTCCGGAGTTATAATATTCCTGGAACAACCACAATCCACAAATGCCTTGCAGGTGGCCCGATTCTCCAGCCCCGAGAGGCAAATTGGCACTACTATCATGCGTTTGTCCCGACTCACCAATTTTTCTGAGGGTTCTGGGGCTCGCACCTCCTCCTCCGCACGCCTCCCGGATGCAGGTTTGGGCTTTGAGGGTTTTGGCGGCTCCCCCTTCCGGGCCCAGCATTCTGCCGCTCGATGGCCCGTCTTCCCACACACAAAGCATCCCAGTTTAGGTTTGTTGTCATCTCCTCTGGAGGGAATCCCCGGCCTCCCTCCGGGTCTTTCCTGCTTCCTCGTCTCTCCTCGACCTCTCGCCACCGGTCTTTGCTGGCCGCCGCTGCTCCTGAAGCGCTTTACTTGGGCCAGGGTGGATTCAACGCGCCCCGCTAGTTGAATCCATCCCTGTAGCGTTTCGGGGTCGTCTCTGTGCGCTGCCCAGCTGAAAATCTCGGGGCGTAGTCCCTCTTTAAATAATTCCACTTTGGTCACTTCAGACCACTCCGGGACCCTTTCCGCGAGGTGGAGGAATTCCTCTGCGTACTCGGGCACCGTTTTGTCCCTCTGTTTTATTCCTTTCAGCTGGTCTCGAGCCCTCAATTGCTCTAGCCGGTCTCTGAACCGGTTTTCCAGTGCGGCGAGGAAGCGGGGCACCGACCTCAGGCATGGGTCGCGTCTGGCATGTAATTGCACATACCAGCTGGCCGCTCCTCGCTTTAGTGTGTTGCCGATGGCTCGAACCCTGCTTGCTTCGGAGGGAAATGTGTGTGCGTTGTCTTCCATGTATCCTCTGATGCTAATTAGAAAAAAGTTCAGTTCATCTGATTCCCCTCCGTATTCTAGCTTGAGATCTTCCCTTCTTGGCATCCATTCAGCGGCCCGTGGGTGTTGTCTGGGAGGCATGGGGAAGGGTTGCATCGGGTTTCCTTGGATGGCCCCTTGGAATACGCCGCGCCCCACTCCGGTGGTCATTCCGCGCGGCTCCCGAAATCCTGCCGCCGCTGTCGGCCCTTCACCCCATCCGCATATTGGCCTCGTTGTAGCCCCCGCATCTCGCCTTTCCTCGTCGTATGGCACATCCTCCTCCTCTTCCTGGATCTCCTGCTGCTCTCCGCATTCATCTGCTAATCCACTGGACCCGATCCCTGGCCCCAGTGGTCTTTCTACTCCGATTCCCATTCGGAGGGTTGGGAGTTCTGTTGGGGTTGGCGGCCTCAGACTTCCCAGAGTTTGCTGGCGCTCCACTTCGCGCGCCATTCTGTCCCGGAACTCAAGCTCTTGCCAATATTCCTCGTCCCTTGCCACCGCGGGACTCTGCGTTGAAGCTCGCTGTCCCCTCTGGCTCCAATCATCTCCTTTGCTTGGCTCTCTCTCGGTGTGCTCTTTTTGGAGATTCTCTTCCAATATTGGCACTATTCTCCCCACGGTATCCGACAGCCTGGATAAATGAGTTTCCAGGATGGATAGCCGCAGGGCCACGGTCTCCGGCATGCTTCCTCCAGATCCCCAACTGGTTTCTGCCGCCGCCGGAGCGCCTCTTCCCCCTCTGGGAATCCTCTGGGTCACGCCGTCCGGCTTGGGGTACCCCGTAGAGGAAGCTATGGCTTGCAATGTCTCTCCTGCCAACGGCCGGGCTCCCAGCGGAGGCCCCTTTGTTCCGTCATGGCTTTGATCTCCTTCCCTGCTCATTTTCACTTCACTGCAAAATTGCAGGAGGGTGAGAACTGGATTCTTGACTTAATTGTCCTGCTCACTCCAAAGGATCAGTCTGAACGCAGATCAAAGATAGCTGCTCTCAAACACAGTCTTTATTGAAGAATACATGACTTTGGAAAAGTCAAGAATGACTTAATGTTTACATACAACTATTTTTATAACTTTTGATGCTACGTAACACCACACGTAAATATCATCATCAAGCCCCACCTCCAATATCACATTACTACCATTTTCACACATTTTCACACACTAAACCAATTATAATTGTTTACACTTTCGGTTCCCAGTTCCCAGGCGTATTCTATCTTCTTCTGCCAGGTGCTTGTTTATGTTATGACTCCCAGTTGCAGGGCTGAATTACCAAAGCCCTGTAACTGGGTTCCATGACAGAGATGAGCACCAACCCCAAGAATCGGTCACGACTGGACTTAACGTCAGGGGAAAACCTTTACCTTTTTTTATATATGGCTTGCAAATATTGTAGGGGAAATGCACACACACATACAGAGGGATTTGCAAATGTTTCAGGGGGAAATGCATATGTGAAATTAGTATCTATAATTATAGATCTATATCTAGCTCTGCATTGTTTATATAAGCATTGAATGTTTGCCTGTTACTATGTTGGAAGCCGGCCTGAGTCCCCATGGGGAGATAGGGTGGGATCCAAATGAAGTTTTTATTATTATTATTGTTATTATTATTAGGTTATTGTTGATACCATATTGTTTTTGTTGCCCCTACTTTTTCCACTTATAGAGCTAGTTTGTTTTTCTTTGTAATATGGTTAAATTTTCAAAAACATTTAACCTACTGTTGCCTCGATTAATGAAATGAAATTTTATTGGTGTCTATTTTTATTTTGAAATTTACCCATAGCTGCTGCATTTCCCACCCTCGGCTTATACTCGAGTCATTAAGTTATCCCAGTTTTTTGTCGTAAAATTAGGTACCTCGGCTTATATTCGGGTCGGCTTATACTCGAGTATATATGGTAATTATTAGAAGTGTATTTTAATTTACCGGTGCAGTCTCCCTTCTTTCCCCACCTGTTGGTGCCCACTGACCCCTGTCCGTTTTCCTCCCCAGCTGTCAAATTTGGCCGGATGTCCAAGAAGCAACGGGACAGCCTCCATGCCGAAGTTCAGAAGCAACTGCAGCAACAGCAACAAGGAGGAGAGGCTTCCTCCTACTCCTTGGGGGTGGCCAATGGTCAACTCAAGCTGGCCCCTTCGCCAGACCTCTTGGAGGCCTCCTCCTGCTCCGCGGCCCTCCTCAATGGCCAGGCCCGCCTCGGCCAGTCGCCGGATGAGGCCTACTCCAACGGACTCACCAAAGCTCAGGGTCTCCTGGGGGAAGACCTCCGGACCCCCTTCGCCAAGGGATACAGCCCCGAACGCATCAAGATGGAGGGCAGGGGGAGCGCCTACTACGCCCTGGAGGCCCAGACGTCGCCCGAGGTCTTGAACCCGGAGGTCACTGGGATGAAGCAGATGGTGGGGAATGACGTTGGGGACGGAAACCTCGACTTCTACACCACCCCAAACTTCACCAGCTTGTTGGAGTCGCCCAATTCGTCCCTGATGGAGATTGGTGAGTAGGGGTGGTGGAGGAGCACGTTTTGAAGGGGCAGTAGTTATAGAGGGGCCATCTCACCAACTAGGACAGCATGATGGAATGGGAAAGAGAAATTTCCATATGTCTCTGATGTTATTGTGAAAGGATGGTGAAGACAAAGGAGTTCTTTTGCCATCACCTGTTGACCTCCAAGGCTGGGAAGCACCTCTGTACTTATCCACACTCCAGTCCAAGGTGAAGTAGCAAAGCAGTTTATTGAACAATACACAGTTCAGAAAAATAGTATAAAAACACAGTCTAAGTGTCAGAAATAGTCCACAGAATTGAAAGTATAGTAATAGCATCAAGAACCAGGAATAAATCCAAAACATGAGATTCAGGAACAATCCTTAAAACATGGAACATGAGCAACAGGAAACATAGAACTAGAAATCTCTTAGCAGGCATGAGATGTATCCTCAAACACCAACGTTGACCAGATTGGCGAAAAAGCCTTCTGGTCTTGTTAATATATAAACAGAAAATCATGCCTTCTCACCCGAGAAACTGATAAGGACCTTTTGGCTAACAAGCCTCTGACCTTCGCAAACTGTTGAGCTACCCTGTGTTGACGAAAGGTAAATCTCCTATCTAACTGCTCATTAGACTGTGCACCTGGAATCTCCTCCTCTGAGCTCATCTCTGCTTCTGACCTTGCTTCCCTAGCGAACTGCCCTTCTAGAATGTGGCCTTCAGACAGAGACCGTTCAGTTTCAGGGCTTAAACTCTCTTGCTGACTTTGCTGCTGGTCTGCAGGCCCAGAATCCCCACTGACATCAGGTGCAGGCACGATCAAAGGCTGAACTACAACATCACCATCCTAACCAGCACTTGCAAATGTACTTCTTCAAAATAATTTGCTCTTATTCATCACTACCATATTTAAAAGTTACATTACAATCATAGAGTTGGAAGAGACCACATGGGCCATCCAGTCCAACCCCCTGTCATGCTGGATAAGCACAATCAAAGCACCCATGACAGATGGCCATCCAGCCTCTGTTTAAAAGGAGCCTCCACCAGACTCCGGGGCAGTGGGTTGCACAGTTGAACAGCCCTTCTGGTGGTCAGGAAAGTCTTCCTAATCTTTAGATAGAATCTCCTTTCCTGTCCTTTTATTTATTTATTTATTTACAGAATTTATATTCTGCCTTTCTCACCCCAAAGGGGATTCAGAGCGGATCACAGAACACGTATACGGCAAACATTGAAAGCCGTTATACACAGAACAGGACAGACAACAGATGGAGTCATATAGGCATTTCCCATCTTCGGCGTTCTGGAGGTTGTACTCGATTCCGGCCACAAGGGGGTGCTGTTGCTCCATCCTCCATGTCGAAGAGCCCTGTCCATAGACTTCCTCCTTTTTTTGATCGCCTGCATTTTCCTGGTATTTCCTTTATGGTGCCATTAAAATAGCTCCCCACTTAAGCGGTACCTATTTATCTACTCATAGCTGTTTCTGAACTGCTAGGTGGGCAATGAGTTGGCCTGAAGGTCGAGTGCTCACCCTGACCCGGGCTTCGAACTGCCAACCTTTTGATTGGTAATATTTATTGCGGCTGGCGGTTAACCTGCTGTGCTAACCCGTTTGAACCCATTACTCCAAGTCCTAGTCTCCAGGAAAACAGAAAGGAAGCCTGCTCCCTCTTTCTTATATTTCAGATATTTAATCACAGCGATCATGTCGTCTCTTAACCTTTTCTTCTGCCGACTAAACAGGACTAGCTCTTTAAGCCGCTTCTCATAGAAATTCATAGTCTCCAGGACTTTGATTCTGGACACCTTCCAGCTTAGAGTCAATATCTCTCTTAAATTGTGAGGTTCAGAATTGGACCCAGGTTATTCCAAGTGAGACCTGACCAAAGTAGAAGAGAGCAGGACTATGGCTTCCCGTGATCTAGACACTACTCCTATGGATGCAGCCCAAAATCCTTCACTGTTGATTGTAGTATCTTAGAAGTAGCTTGTTACAACATTCATTACAGTTGGCCCCCTCCATATTTCCAGGTGCGATTTTTGTGGATTATCCATGAGTTTAATCAAAGCATTCCTTTGTGACCTTATGGTCAATTTCAACCAAAAGTCATGCTGGCGGATCTAGAAATTTCAAGACTGAGAGGACACTTCTTCGAAATCTCTAGATTAGCTTCCACCAGAGATCGATCAAGCTAGAGAACCCAAGTGGACGTTGACCATAGTATCCAATTTTTGTAGTAAATGTCCGAGTTTTGGTGCTGACCCGTTGGCTCTTCTCCTTCCACAGAGCAGCTCACGCAAAACGTCCTCAAATCCTATCGGGAGACCTGTCAGCTACGTTTGGAGGAACTCCATCTCCGGAGATGGGAGACCTTCACTAGAGAAGAAGTTGGGAGCTACCAGAAAAAGGTGAGAATGTGTCCACACCAGAGCTTTGTGTGCCTCCAAGAGGTCTATTCCTCCTTATGGTCATCTATGGGTTCTCCATGTTGTCGGAAGCAAGGTAGAAGCCTTCACAAGATGGAGCTTTCTTTGTGGTGGCACCGTATCATCAAACTACATTTCCACATCACTGTTAAACAATAGGGCTGTGGAGAAAGTCGTATGTACTTTGAGTGTCGTTTGTATTTGGATGTTCTGTACCTTTGAAGCATTTTCGAAACACAAGTATGTAGACCAAGGAGAGGGAACAACCTCTGAATGGTGCAGAACGAGAGGTGGATGAGCTATGGATGGTACACACCAAAAAGTGAACAGTCTATAGGTGGTGTAAACTAAGGGTTGGACAACATTTCATTAATCGAGGCATCAGTAGGTTAAATGTTTTTGAATATTTACCGTATTTCAAAGAAAAACAATAAACTAGCTCTATAAGTGGAAATGTAGGGACAACAGAAACAATATGGTATCAACAATAACCTAACAACAACAACAACAACAACAACAACAATAAAAACTTCATTTGGATCCCACCCTATCTCCCCATGGGGACTCAGGCCGGCTTCGAACATAGTAACAGGCAAACATTCAATGCTTATATAAACAATGCAGAGCTAGATATAGATCTATAATGACAGATATTAATTTCACATATGCATTTCCCCCGAAACATTTGCAAATCCCCTCTGTGTGTGTGTGTGTGTGCGTGCACGCTTTCCCCCCTGTAATATTTGCAAGCCCTATATATAGATAGGTAAGAATATATTCATATCTATCCAGACATCTCTCTTTATATAGATATTTGCAGAGACTTGCAAACATATGAGGGTAAATTCATATATAAAAATAATGTATATCTATGGCTACAGATACACAGGTACATGTATAAAGGATTTGCAAAGACCTGCAAACATGATGGAAAATCCATATATAAAATTAATGTAGATAGATAGATAGAGATATATAGGTACATAAGGATTGCAAACGCTTGCAATGGGTTAATGCCTGCCTATATATCTGTAGGAGAGTTTAACAAATATTTCAGGGGAAAATGCTTTCATAAGATTAATGAATATATATTTTTCTTCTTCCTGACTTGCAGGAGTGTTTCTCTTTTCAAAACATTCCCTTGATTAAGAGCGAGAGAGGCTTTGCAAAAGAAAACACACTGATAAGGGAGGAGAAGAGAGAAATAGATCACATATTGCAAGCAAGAGCCTGCAGGTTTTGCAAAAGAAAACACACTGATAAGGGAGGAGAAGAGAGAAATAGATCACATATTGCAAGCAAGAGCCTGCAGGTTTTGCAAAAGAAAACACACTGATAAGGGAGGAGAAGAGAGAAATAGATCACATATTGCAAGCAAGAGCCTGCAGGTTTTGCAAAAGAAAACACACTGATAAGGGAGGAGAAGAGAGAAATAGATCACATATTGCAAGCAAGAGCCTCCAGGCTTTGCAAAAGAAAACACACTGATAAGGGAGGAAAAGAGAGAAATAGATCACATACTGCAAGCAAGAGCCTGCAGGCTTTGCAAAAGAAAACACACTGATAAGGGAGGAGAAGAGAGAAATAGATCACATATTGCAAGCAAGAGCCTGCAAGCTTTGCAAAAGAAAACACACTGATAAGGGAGGAGAAGAGAGAAATAGATCACATATTGCAAGCAATAGCCTGCAAGCTTTGCAAAAGAAAACACACTGATAAGGGAGGAGAAGAGAGAAATAGATCACATATTGCAAGCAATAGCCTGCAGGCTCTGTTGCCAGCCTTGACCCGATTATAAGCCGAGGGAGGCTTTTTCAGCTCATAAATAAGGGCTCAAAAACTCGGTTTATCTTCGAGTATATACGGTAATTCAACCAGGGAATTCAGCCATAGCAGTCAACCAACACGAACACAGAAATGCTGGATCACTCTTACAGCCACCATGTTAGACGACACAGAGAAGCCACTGAAATCGACAAGCATGTGGATAATTTCAACAGAACGGAGGAAACTACGAAAATGAACTAACTGTTCTTTAGTTTCATAACAAACACAAAAGCTTTATCACTTTGCTCCCCAAATTTGGTGACGCTCCAAAGGCAAGGAAGCTCCGTCGCCAATTGGACTACCGATATATATGCACAACGTTGGTCTTTTCACCCTCTGCTGATGCAGGTTTAACAGTTTAAATTGATGGATCTTCAAAGCGTGGTGAGTTTTCACCTATAAATAAAATTAAGCAGACTTGGCGGGGGAAGGAAGGGGATTCAATTGGATTCGGAGCCACCTGCCAAAAACCCATTAAGTAATGAGAAAGGCTGGTGTTTTGCGTCTGAAATTGCTGAGCGGTGACTCAGGCATTAATTCATACCGCCGGCTGGGAGAACATGGGAATGAATTGCTTTGGAGGAAAACGATCCCAATCCCAACTCGATGAGTTGGAAAAGTTGAGAGTCTCTTATCTGGATTTCCAAAATTATCCCCATAAATGGATGGGAGAGTGATAGGCAGTCAGTAGATGGCATATCTTCTGTATCTCAAAAATTGGAGCTCATGGAATTGACAGATCAAAAATACCCAGAAATAGATCTAACATATGAGTGTTGGTCAGTGTTATCTACATAATATGTGGATAAGGTGTTTCTGGAACATCGATGTTTAGATATGAGCCCCATCTCCAAGATATCTCATAAGGAACGTGTATCCAAAGATGGTCATCCTTCCACATTTACAAATTTGATTATTCATGGATTTGGTTGGAGACAGGGGATGGTGAACATACTCTCTATGAAGAAGGTCCTGGTTGGAGACCAGGGATGGAGAACATGCTCTCCATGAAGACAGTCCTGGTTGGAGACCAGGGATGGAGAACATGCTCTCCATGAAGACAGTCCTGGTTGGAGACCAGGGATGGAGAACATGCTCTCCATGAAGACAGTCCTGGTTGGAGACCAGGGATGGAGAACATGCTCTCCATGAAGACAGTCCTGGTTGGAGACCAGGGATGGAGAACATGCTCTCCATGAACAGTCATGGTTGGAGACCAGGGATCCCTATGCCCCCATTGAAAGTCATGCTGGAGAACCTCAAGATGCCTACAAAGAACATCTCACTGGAACCTCTAGATCAGTGGTTCCCGAGCTTTTGGGCCTCCAAGTGTTTTGGACTTCAACTTCCAGAAGTCCCAGCCAGCTTACCAGCAGTTAAGAACTGTGGGAGCTGAAGTCCAAAACACCTGGAGGCCTAGAGGTTGAGATCCACTGCTCTAGATCCTCCAGTGCTATTCTGTATAGCAGAAGTTGCACTGGAGGACCTAGAAATTCCTAGTGAGGGATGGAGGATTGGTTGTAGTATAACCATTAATCAGGATTGACATTTTCCCCCTGACCAGACTATGGAGGAGATGTGGGAGCGCTGCGCCTGCCGCGTCACGGAAGCCATCCAGTACGTGGTGGAGTTTGCCAAGCGCATGGCCGGCTTCATGGATCTGTGCCAAAATGACCAGATTGTGCTGCTCAAAGCAGGTAAGGCGTTGGAGAATTAGGTCAGCTTTGCTAGGACAGTTTCAGGGATCTTGTCCAACCACAACCCCTAACATCCGATAGATCAGCAGTTCCCAAACCTTTTCAGTCGAGGAAACCTTCAGAAGATTTTTCTCCACATGGAACCCTAAACCTGTCCCTGATTTTTCTCATAGAACCCTAAGCCTGTCCCTGATTTTCCCACAGAACCCTACATCATACATCTGTCCCTGATTTTCCGGTAGGACTCTCTGTCCCTGATTTTTTTCTTGGAACCCTAAACCTATCCCTGATTTTCCTACAGAACCCTAAGTCTGTCCCTGATTTTCTTACAGAACCCTAAGGTTATCCCTGATTTTCCATTACGGAACCCTAAAACTATCCCTAATTTTCTCTTACGGAACCCTAAGACTATCCCAGATTTTCCCACAGAACCCTAAGCCTATCCCTGATCTTCCTACAGAACCCTAAGCCTATCTCTGATTTTCCCACGGAACCCTAAGTCTGTCCCTGATTTTCCTACAGAACCCTAAGCCTCTCCCTAATTTTCTATTACGGAACCCTAAAACTATCAGTAATTTTCTCTTACGGTACCCTAAGACTATCCCGGATTTCCCCACAGAACCTTAAGCCTATCCCTGATTTTCCCATGGAACCCTAAGTCTGTCCCTGATTTCCCTACGGAACCCTAAAACTATCCCTAATTTTCTCTTACGGAACTCTAAGACTATCTCGGATTTTCCCCTCACGGAACCCTAAGACTATCCCTAATTTTCACACCAACTGTGAAACTGCACAAACTGGAGCATCCCTTGAAAACTATAGTAACACCAATTCTGTAGGGTTTCCTCACAGGTGGTTTGACCCTTCTTCCATCTCATTACCAGCTACAATGTATAAGCATGCAGTGCCATCTTGATCCTTTTCCTCAGGCAGCAGAAATCCTAGCAAAAAGAAGATGGAGATGACTTCCCTTGAAGCATCCTCAGATTAATGTGTTTCTTTTCTCCCGTTCTACAGGTGCCATGGAAGTGGTTCTGGTGAGGATGTGCCGTGCCTTCAATTCTGAGAACCGGACCGTCTTCTTTGAAGGGAAATATGCCGGACCGGAGCTCTTCAAATCCCTCGGTACGAGAGTTGACAGTCTGGGCAGATCCAAGCTATTTGTCACTTGAGGCCATAGACAAAGGAGCAGATCAGTACCCACCATTCCACTCATGGTGGTTGTGTTGGGGCTGAAAGAGTGTGCCTTGCCCACGGTCATCCAGTGGTTTTGCATGGCTGTCCAGGGATCTGAAGCCTGGTTTCTTGAAGCACAATGGTTTCAAGTTGGTTCCAGGTTACAGCAAGATTTCTTCAGAGGGAGATTGCCACAATTGCTTTCTTCTAAGGCTAAGAGAGTATGACTTACCCAAGTCTACCCAAGGGGAACAGGGATGGAAAACATACTCTCCATGAAGACAGTCCTGGTTCGAGACCAGGGATGGAGAACATGCTCTCCATGAAGACAGTTCTGGTTGGAGACCAGGGATGGAGAACATGCTCTCCATGAAGAAAGTCTTGGTTGGAGACCAGGGATGGAGAACATGCTCTCCATGAAGACAGTTCTGGTTGGAGACCAGGGATGGAGAACATGCTCTCCATGAAGACAGTCCTGGTTGGAGACCAGGAATTGAGAACATGCTCTTCATGAAGAAAATCCTGATTTAAGACCTGAATGAGTCTCCATGGATGGGCAAGGGATTAAATATACCATCTTCTAGAATCTTAGTCCAAGTCTTTAGTTCCTACACCCTAATTCTTCTCTCCCATTACTGGTTATCTTTTGTTTTGTTAATTTGGAGGACTCATTTTGGGTCTGTTGTTTTCTTCTCCTCCCCAGGATGCAACGAACTCATCAACTCCATCTTTGACTTTGCCCACAGTCTGTGTTCCCTTCACTTCTCCGAGAATGAAATCGCCCTCTTCACGGCATTAGTACTTATTAATTCAAGTAAGGGATACCTTTATGGTGGAGCTGGATGGGGACGGTGGTCAGGAATGATTGTGGCCCCAGATTCGAATTAAATATGTGCATATTTTTTATTTATATGGGTGGTTTGCAAAGCCAATTCTTCAACTCCAGAAGACATTATGGAGAGTATATTGAAGTTCTTATTCCAAAGACATAACAACAGGAAGTGGTCCAAAAGTTTGACTCCCTTTTTGTCCTCTCTCACAGATCGTCCCTGGTTGCAGGAGAAAAGCAAAGTGGAACGGCTGCAGAACAACTTGGAACTGGCCTTCAAGCACATGTTACGGAAAAACCACCGAGAAGGCATCTTGGCTAAGGTGGGGCAAGCCGTGGGCAGGAAAAGGAAGGGAAGATCAATTCTGAAATACAATATGACCCCCATATCCACAGGACCACTACCCCTGGTTTCATTTACCCACATATGGCAAAATATGTCCCATCAAGGTTTTCCAGGTGATTCTACAGTAGGCTTCTGCCGGAGGTTGACCACAGAATTGAGCTGGAAGATGTAGAACACTTTGCTCAGAAGAGGGTCCCCAGTTTGAGACCAGGGGTGGATAACATGCTCTCCATGAAGAAAGTCCTGGTTTTAGGCCACGGATGGAGAGCATGCTTTCCATGAAGAAGGGCCTGTTTGGAGACCAGGGATGGAGAACATACTCTCCATGAAGAAAGTCCGGGTTGGAGACCAGGGATGGAGAACATGCTCTCCATGAAGAAAGGCCTGGTTTTAGGCCAGGGATGGAGAACATACTCTCCATGAAGAAAGTCCTGGTTTTAGGCCAGGGATGGAGAACATACTCTCCATGAAGAAAGTCCTGGTTTTAGGCCAGGGATGGAGAACATATTCTCCATGAAGAAAGTCCTGGTTTTAGGCCAGGGATGGAGAACATACTCTCCATGAAGAAAGTCCTGGTTTTACGCCAGGAATGGAGAACATACTCTCCATGAAGAAAGTCCTGGTTTGAGACCAGGGATGGAGAACATACTCTCCATAAAGAAAGTCCTGGTTTGAGACCAGGGATGGAGAACATACTCTCCATGAAGAAAGTCGTGGTTGGAGACCATGGGTGGAGAACATGCTTTCCATGAAGAAAGTCCTGGTTTGAGACCATGGATAGAGAATATGCTCTCCATGAAGAAAGTCCTGGTTTGAGACCAGGGATGGAGAACATACTCTCCATGAAGAAAGTCCTTGGTTTGTGACCAAAAGTATGTTCTCTATCCCTGGTCTCAGACCAGGTCATTCATCATGGAAAACATATTCTACATCCCTATCAAAAGCCAGGTCCTTCTCCATGGAAAGTATGTTCTCCGTCCTTGCTCTTACACCAGGATGCTCTTTGGGCAAAGTATGTTCTGCATCCATAGTCTCAAACTTTGTGAAACGCATGTTCCTAAAGAGGGTCCTCATTTGATACCTGGGATGAAGAACATGCTTTGCCTAGAGAGGTTTCTGTAATTCCCACCCCTAATTATATAGAAATTATATACAACCAAAACACTTGCTCTCTTTCCTTCTTTCCCGACAGCTGCCTCCAAAAGGAAAACTCCGGAGCCTCTGCTACCAGCACATGGAGAAGCTACGTTCCTTTCGTCAGATGTTTCCCATCATTGTCCATGCTGTTTTTCCACCATTGTACAAAGAGCTCTTCAGCTCAGACTGTGATCCACTGCCAGGAACAGCTGGGGAATAATCCCCCTGAAAATAAAGGACACCTAGATGAGGTGAGGAAGACGGCATGCCTTTCATGCCTTTTTCCAGGGCCCACCCTGGAGTGGGAAGGCTGGAGAACATCAAGGCTGGTGACTATCAAAGTTGGAGAACATCAAAGTTGAAGAACATGAAGGTTGGAAAATATCAAAGTTGGAGAAAATCAAGGCTGGAAAACATCAAGGTTAGAGGACATCAAGGCTGGAGAACATCAAAGTTAGAGAACATCAATGCTGGAGAACATCAAGGTTGGAGAAGATCAAGGCTGAAGAACATCAAAGAGAGCATCAAAGTTAGATAACATCAAGGTTGGAGAACATCAAAGTTGGAGAGCATCAAGGTTGGAGAACATCAAAGTTAGATAACATCAAGGTTGGAGAAGAAAGTTGAAGAGCATCAAGGTTGGAGAGCATCAAAGTTGGAGAGCATCAAGGTTGGAGAACATCAAGGCTGGAGAACATCTAGACCAAACGCAATGAATCTCAACCTTAAGGATCAGATAAGCAGAGCAAGGATGCCTGGGGGGGGGATTTATATATACAGTAGAGTCTCACTTATCCAACATAAACAGGCCGGCAGAATGTTGGATAAGCGAATATGTTGGATAATAAGGAGGGATTAAGGAAAAGCCTATTAAACATCAAATTAGGTTATGATTTTACAAATTAAGCACCAAAACTTCATGTTATACAACAAATTTGACAGAAAAAGTAGTTCAATACGCAGTAATGTTATGTTGTAATTACTGTATTTACGAATTTAGCACCAAAATATCACGATGTATTGAAAACATTGACGACAAAAATGGCTTGGATTATCCAGAAGCTTGGATTAGTGAGACTCTACTGTATTTCTTTGATAAGCAGCCATAAAACATGGCATATGGTGCTCTCCTTCTCTGGCACCATTGAGTCGACAAGTTAAGTGACCATGTTCGATGTGCTCCAGGCTTTCCCTCTGAGATTCGCCGTCATTATAGCATAAAAGTATTAATGTACAGGAAGTTCTTGCGAAGATTTTGGTCCCGTCAGTGAGCAGTGTTTGCTACCTGCAGTTCGAAACCACGACCGGTCGGGTTGAAAATGGAAAAAATACCTCATTTTTTTTTGCTAATGGAGACGAGACTCAGCTCGAGGCTGGGTTTTTGTGTTTATGTTTCCTCGAAGCAAAGTTTTCAAGAAATAATATATATATATTGTGGACAAATGTGGTTCTATAAGATAGATCTCTATTTTCCAGTGTTTGTTTACTTCTGTGTCTGATAACAAAAGAGTTGCTATCTGTCTGTCCTCCTTTTCTTTTCCCTTCCTCTGATATTTTTGTACTAGATTCCAAAAACCAGCAACAGAAGCCCAAATCCCAATCCTGCAGCTGCTTTGCGTTGTGTAAGAAGAGGTTCATCTACACTGTATAATTAATGTAGTTTGACACCACTTTGGCTTGGATCAGTGCGAGTTGTAGTTTCAAACTACAAATCCCACATGTCAAACTCAGTGTAGACGCACCCAAGAATGCAAACATTATGTATCCAAAACAATTACCGTATAATTATTCTTTGTGTGGGAATCTTTTCTCATGTTTTTCCTTTAATTAGACAAGACTCACGAGATTGGCCCATGTGGAATGGTTATAATTCGCAAACACATGTTCATTGATATCATATGCAGGAACATTTGTATATCATCCGCAGAAAAGTTAATGTCATTCTGTTTATATGAATCCTAATTGCCTAACCTTTTCTGCCAGCAGTGGAAGCATCAGTCCAACTTCTATAAGGGAAAGGAAAGGTCAAGGAGAAAAGCTATAGTTTGAGAGACGAGTGGAAGGACAACGTAGCTTGACAAAATAGGACAGCGGGAGAGCCAGGTATCCCAAGCGAAATGGGACTAACTGAAGAGATTGTCCAAATCGATATGTTACTCTATTGTTTTTCCACGAAGCCACTCTTATGTTCCTGCCTCCGCCCAGAGAGCGAGGACATCGATATACGCACTGACAACTTGCATCAATCTTATACCAGGATGATGGGAGTTGTAGCTGGAGATGAGAACTGTTTGGCAATATATTGCATATATCTTGGAGAACATCAAGGTTGGAGAACATCAAAGTTGGGGAACATCAAGGTTGAAGAACATCAAAGTTGGAGAACAAGGTTGGGGAACATCAAGTTTGAAGAACATCAAGTTTGAAGAACATCAAGGTTGAAGAACATCAAAGTTGGAGAACATCAAAGTTGGGGAACATGAAGGTTGGAGAACATCAAGGTTGGGGATCAGGTGTAAAGCTCCTAGGCAGCGCAAACACTGGGAACCAACACGGAGGCCAATAAACAATCTAATATCTTTATTAAAGCAATAAAAGTTTCAAACAGGAACAAGCAGAATAGATAGTCAAGCAGTTGACCTTTTAGGAAAGATCAAAGTTAGTCCAAAAAATGAAAGTCTTATGTCCAATATTAGAGTCCAAAGTCCAAAATCCAATAACCGAAACACACTCAAACTTAATGGAAGTTTGAATGGGGAAAGAAGCATAATTCCTCAGGAAAACATTTGAAGTAATAGTCCAGAGCAAAGTTTCAACGCAAGGCTAAGGCTGTTCGTGATGGATCTGAAACACAGTCCAAACTTGACAAGGGACTACTCGAGAATAAGCGCGCCAGCAGGCCGCTTGGAAGCTCAGGATCAAGAGACGATGTATTCTTCCATCAGAAGTTCAGTTGACACTGCAACAGAGATTCTCTGAGCAGAACTTTTATTGATGTCCAAGAGCTCCCCCAAGCAGGTGCTTGACTCCCCAAATCTTCCCAAGAGAAACGAGCTGCTAACAACGAGGCGCCAGATGCCTGCCTCCCCAATTCTTCCCAAGAGAACTGGCTTAGCCACAATCGCCTCGCTCTGCTAATCTCACACTTCTCTTTAAACTTTGTCTTTGAGAGCGATTTGTTTTGAAAGTAGCCCTTCTATCAAACTCCAAACTCTCCGGAGATCCGGGAAGAGCCGGCAACATCTCAAGGGCATTCCTAATTGGTTCTGGCACGGCAATGTCAAAAGGAGACATCTGGAAAGGGATTGAATTTTGCTGCGGTGGGAAAAAACCCAAATCCTCTTCAGTTTGATCAGCGATGGCTGCGGGATGAGGGGCCAAAGGTGCCTGAGACATCACATCAAGGTTGAAGAACATCAAAATTGGAGAATATCAAGGTTGGAGAACATCAAAGTTGGGGAACATCAAGGTTGAAGAACATCAAGGTTGGATAATATCAAGGTTGAAGAACATCAAAGTTGGGGAACATCACGGTTGAAGAACATCAAGGTTGAAGAATATCAAGGTTGAAGAACATCAAGATTGTGGAACATCAAGTCTGAAGAACATCAAAGTTGGGGAACATCAAGGTTGAAGAACATCAAGGTTGGGGAACATCAACATTTGAGAATATCAAGGTTGGGGAACATCAAGGTTGAGGAACATCAAGGTTGGAGAGCATCAAGGTTGGAGAACATCAAGACCAAACACAATGAATCTCACCCTTAAGGATCAGACATATTGGTTTCAGTATTGAACATTCAATCATCATCAATGGACATCTTGGATTTCCAAATAGTGCTTGGCTTCGTTCTGTTACAGCAGACCTCAACTTGGGTTGTATCCACAATTCCATTTGATGCCACCAACTGCCATGGCTCAGTGCTATGGAATTGTGTGAGTTGTAGTTTTACAAGGAACCAAAGTACAACTCCCACAACTCAACAGAATTGGGCTAGAGCAGATATAAGTCTACAACGTAAATGCATCCTAAGTTGAAGAAGTGCACAGATTGATGCTTCATGTTTTTTCTGGTGCTAATGGTAGGAACATTCTGGGGGCGGAGCTTGAATCTCATAGATTAGGGTGGAGCTTGAATCTCGTAAAGAAGGGGTGGAGCTTGGCTCTCATAGATTGGGGCGGAGCTTGAATCTTATCGATTAGGAGCTGAGCTCAAATATCGCAGATTGGGGCGGAGCTTAAATCTCGTAGATTGCAGCTGATCTTAAATCTCGTAGATTGTGATGGAGCTTGAATCTCGTAGATTGCGGCTGATCGTAAATCTCGTAGATTGGGAAGGAGTTTAGTCTCCTAAATTGGAGTGGATCTCGAATCTTGTAGTTTGGGGAGGAGCTTGAATCTCATAAATAAGGGGCGGAGCTTTAGTCTTGTTTATTAGGGCGGAGCTTGAATGTTGTAGATTGCGGCGGAGCTTAATCTCGTAAATTGGGGCGGATCTCAGATCTTGTAGCTTGGGGAGGAGCTTGAATCTCGTCAATAAGAGGAGGAGCTTGGATCTCATCAATAAGAGGAGGAGCTTAAATCTCGTAAATAAGAGACGGAGCTTGAATCTCGTAAACAAGGGGTGGAGCTTGAATCTCGTAAACAAGGGGCGGAGCTTGAATCTCGTAAACAAGGGGTGGCGCTTGAATCTCGTAAAAAGGGGCGGAGCTTGAATCTCGTAAATAAGGGGTGGAGCTTGAATCTCATAGCTTGGGGAGGGGCTTAATCTCGTAAATACAGGGCGGAGCTTTAATCTTGTACACTGTGGGTGGAACTTGAATATTGTAAATTGGGCGGAGCTTCAATCCTGTCGATTTGGGGGCGGGGCTAAATAAAAATCCCGAAATTATGGGTGGAGCCAGGCAGGAAAATTGACACTTCTTTGTTTTCTTTGGTTAGCATTTCTTCACCAATTGGAGCACTCAAATATTTTAAGAATATTTAAGACAGTTGACGTTGTGTTTGCCTGAAACAGCCAATCTAATCATTGATAAGTTTGCATTGGACACGTCGGATCTCTAACTCCTCAGACTTGCTTTATGTTGTATGTCACATTTGTTTTTCGCTGATCCACAGGGCCAGATCATGTTGGACTGCAGTTCCCATCATCCTGAGTCAAGAGCTCCCGTGATGCTGAGAATTGCAGCCCAATACTATCTGGAACTCCCATTTGAGAAGAAAGCAATCCCAGTTCCTTCGTCCTCTTTGTTTGTTTGTCTTCTTTATTGTTTGAATCTGTTTGAATTATTTAAATAGGTGGGGTTTGTTTTTTTTCCCGGTCGTGTAAATACCTGTTTTGAAATGTTTAATTTTGGGGGGGCAAAAATAAGACCTTTAGAGAAGTTATTCTTAAGAGAGAAATGTTTTAGGTTACTTTTTAATTTAATTAAAATGACGATACGTATCAGGACAACGAGCTGCTTTAGTCTCCTTTTTGGGTTGTTCAGGGCGGGGCTAGTGAAGGGGGCGGGGCCTCCTTCCAAGAGCCCGAGACAGGGCTGAGCCTCTATACCTCTCCTGAGAGGCCTTTTAGGACTAAAGGGCGGGGCTAGGGAAGGGGGCGGGGCCTCCTTCCAAGAGCCCGAGACAAGGCTGAGCCTCTATACCTCTCCTGAGAGGCCTTTTAGGACTAAAGGGTGGGGCTAGGGAAGGGGGCGGGGCCTCCTTCCAAGAGCCCGAGACAGGGTTGAGCCTCTATACCTTTCCTGAGAGGCCTTTTAGGACTAAAGGGTGGGGCTAGGGAAGGGGGCGGGGCCTCCTTCCAAGAGCCCGAGACAGGGCTGAGCCTCTATACCTTTCCTGAGAGGCCTTTTAGGACTAAAGGGCGGGGCTAGGGAAGGGGGCGGGGCCTCCTTCCAAGAGCCCGAGACAGGGCTGAGCCTCTATACCTTTCCTGAGAGGCCTTTTAGGACTAAAGGGTGGGGCTAGGGAAGGGGGCGGGGCCTCCTTCCAAGAGCCCGAGACAGGGCTGAGCCTCTATACCTTTCCTGAGAGGCCTTTTAGGACTAAAGGGCGGGGCTAGGGAAGGGGGCGGGGCCTCCTTCCAAGAGCCCGAGACAGGGCTGAGCCTCTATACCTTTCCTGAGAGGCCTTTTAGGACTAAAGGGTGGGGCTAGGGAAGGGGGCGGGGCCTCCTTCCAAGAGCCCGAGACAGGGCTGAGCCTCTATACCTTTCCTGAGAGGCCTTTTAGGACTAAAGGGTGGGGCTAGGGAAGGGGGCGGGGCCTCCTTCCAAGAGCCCGAGACAGGGCTGAGCCTCTATACCTTTCCTGAGAGGCCTTTTAGGACTAAAGGGCGGGGCTAGGGAAGGGGGCGGGGCCTCCTTCCAAGAGCCCGAGACAGGGCTGAGCCTCTATACCTCTCCTGAGAGGCCTTTTAGGACTAAAGGGCGGGGCTAGGGAAGGGGGCGGGGCCTCCTTCCAAGAGCCCGAGACAAGGCTGAGCCTCTATACCTCTCCTGAGAGGCCTTTTAGGACTAAAGGGCGGGGCTAGGGAAGGGGGCGGGGCCTCCTTCCAAGAGCCCGAGACAGGGTTGAGCCTCTATACCTTTCCTGAGAGGCCTTTTAGGACTAAAGGGTGGGGCTAGGGAAGGGGGCGGGGCCTCCTTCCAAGAGCCCGAGACAGGGCTGAGCCTCTATACCTTTCCTGAGAGGCCTTTTAGGACTAAAGGGTGGGGCTAGGGAAGGGGGCGGGGCCTCCTTCCAAGAGCCCGAGACAGGGTTGAGCCTCTATACCTTTCCTGAGAGGCCTTTTAGGACTAAAGGGTGGGGCTAGGGAAGGGGGCGGGGCCTCCTTCCAAGAGCCCGAGACAGGGCTGAGCCTCTATACCTTTCCTGAGAGGCCTTTTAGGACTAAAGGGTGGGGCTAGGGAAGGGGGCGGGGCCTCCTTCCAAGAGCCCGAGACAGGGCTGAGCCTCTATACCTTTCCTGAGAGGCCTTTTAGGACTAAAGGGCGGGGCTAGGGAAGGGGGCGGGGCCTCCTTCCAAGAGCCCGAGACAGGGCTGAGCCTCTATACCTTTCCTGAGAGGCCTTTTAGGACTAAAGGGTGGGGCTAGGGAAGGGGGCGGGGCCTCCTTCCAAGAGCCCGAGACAGGGTTGAGCCTCTATACCTTTCCTGAGAGGCCTTTTAGGACTAAAGGGTGGGGCTAGGGAAGGGGGCGGGGCCTCCTTCCAAGAGCCCGAGACAGGGCTGAGCCTCTATACCTTTCCTGAGAGGCCTTTTAGGATTCAAGGGCGGGGCTAGGGGTGGGGCCTCTTCTCGTGTGGGACAGGGCTGAGCCTCTGTATACCTCCCCTGAGGTGCTTGTTAGAACACGGCGGTGGGGTATATAGGTTCAGCCCCATCAGGCACTTGGGAAGCCCCCTCCTCTAGCTCCGCCTCCTTTGTCCTAGCAGGCGCCACAGGACAGGGATAGAAGCTCAGCCCTGCCTCAGAGCTCTTAACTCCGCCCATCCCAGTCCTGGCCGCTCATTTGTGGCCCCACCCACCTCCCCCTCAACCTCAATCCAGTTTGATACCACTTTCGCTGTCAGGGCTCAGTGCTTTGGACTTTCCCAGGGTCTTCAGCCTTCCCTGCCAAACGGTGCCGGTGCCAAACTACAACTCCCAGGATCCCATCGCATTGAGCCGTGCAATTCAAATGGTGCCAAACTGTATCAGTTCTGCAGTGTAGATACCCCTTATTGATATCATCCAGACAGACTTTGCATTATATTCCATGACCGCTTTTGCCGCATCTCGCCTCACTATAAATGCCACCTTGTGAAGTCTCTTCCAACTCTTAAGATTCATTCACAGAATAAACCACTGTATAAGTATCCGCCAAGGGTGCCTCTACACTGTGGAATGAATGCAGGGTTTGACACCGCTTGAACTGTCCATGGAATCCTGGGAGTTGTAGTTTGGTGAGCACTATTTCACAGAGAAGGCGAAAGACATTGCAAAAATACATCTACCAGGATTTTATCAAAGTTCCGAGTAGTGCCAAACTGCATCAATTCCGCAGTGTAGATGCACCCAGAGATAATATTGTGCCTTGAGGTCCGGAAGTCCAATTGGTCCGATTATAGCTTCGTTACCCACGCAAGGCAGGCCTTCCATTGGCCAAAATCGCCGTCCCGTTTGGCCTTGATCCACCGCTTGCCCCGGAGCTCCCTTTTGGGCGCTCACTGTTCGCTCCTTTTTCCTCTCGCCTGGCATTGCAATCACCATAAATTTGCTACTTGGCGGTGATGTGTACCCAACGAAGGGCTGAAACAACAACTGAAAAAAAAAAATAGAATATCAGAAACTCAGGCATGGAACATTCCCTTGGCAAAAGGACGTCCACGTGGCTGACGGAATGAAAGACACACACGACAGAAAGAGAGAGAGAGTGAGAGAGAGAGAGGAAGGACGACAAGGAGAGAGAAGCCCAGCATCAGAGCTCTGTGTCGCCCGAATCGGCTGAGAACATCCGTCCTGCTTCTTGCAAATTCCAGGTAAGCGACTCATGCTCATTTCCTAAACACTGTTGCTTAAGAGATCTCTGTGTTATTATTTTACAGTAGAAGAAAGTAATTTGAAGTTCTCCTTTTGGATTTTAGAAAGGAAAAGGTTTTGAGGCTTGCAGAATCATTTCTTTATCCTTTCCACCGGAAAGGCCCTTAGTTTCACGGCATCTCCAGTTCATGGACAGAGAAGAGAGGAAATGCTCCAAAAGACTGGCAGAATAGGCACAGGTGGAGTGATGGGTTGACCTCTGGCAGCTTTGCACAGTCCACTGGCACGAATGGTTATCCGTAGAGGCAGATCTGTAGCTCAGGGATGAAGAATTTGCATTGTCCAAAGAGAGTCCTGGTTGGATGTCAAGGATTGGAGAGCATGCTTTGCCAGAAGTGGTTGAGACCAGGGATGGAGAATGTGCTCTACTTGAACATCTTAGTTTGAGACCAGGAATGGAGAACACGCTTTGCCCAAACAGGGTTTTGGTTTGAGACCAGGAATGGAAAACATGCTTTCCACAAAGAAGAGACTAGAGGTGGAGACCTTGCTTTGCAGGAAGTGAGTCCTTGGCTGAGACCAGGAATGGAGAATATGATTTAGTCAAATAAGGCTTCTAGTTTGAGATCAAGGATGGAGAATATGTTATCCTGAAGGAGGACCTAGTTTGAAATCAAGGATGGAGAATGTGCTTTGTCCAAACAGGATCCTAGTTTGAAACCAGGGATGGAGAACATGCTTTCCATGAAGGAGATCCTGGTTTGAGATCAAGAACCAAGAACGTCCTGGTTCAAGCCTTCTTTGGAGGCTTTTAAGCAGAGGCTGGATGGCCATCTGTCGGGGGTGCTTTGAACGTGATTTTCTGCTACTTGGCAGGGGGTTGGACTGGATGGCCCATGAGGTCTCTTCCAACTCTACTATTCTATGATTCTATGATTCTAAGACCATGGGTGGAGAACATGCTTTCCACGAAGAAGGGCTTGGTTTGTAGCCAAAAGTGTATTCTCCATCCTTGGTCTCAGATCAGTTTCTTCTGATTAAGGAACTGTCCTGATTAAGACCATGGATGGAGAACATGCTCTCCATGAAGAAAGTCCTGGTTTGAGACCGTGGATGGAGAACATGCTTTCCATGAAGAAAGTCCTGGTTTGAGACCATGGATGGAGAACATGCTCTCCAGGAAGAAAGTCCTGGTTTGAGACCATGGCTGGAGAACATGCTCTCCAGGAAGAAAATCCTGGTTTGAGACCATGAATTGAGAACATACTCTCCATGATGAAGGTCCTGATTTAAGGCCATTGATGGAGAACATGCTCTGCATGTAGAAACCCCTGTTAACTTTGCCCAAAGAAGATGCTAGGAATGGAGATCAAAGTAGCTATAAAGGAGATCCTGGTTTGAGAGCAGAGGTGGACATCTGTTTTGAGTGAATAAAGTCCTAGTTTGAGAGCTTGCTTTGCCCAAATAGGATACTGGTTTGAGACTGGAAAGAAGACTACACTCTGCCTAGGGAGTCTTATTTTGAAACCAGGCATGGGGAGCCTGCTTTGCATGAAGGAGGTCCTGGTTTGAGATTAGGAATGGAGGACATGCTTTCCATGAAGGAGATCCAGGTTTGAGACTAGGAATGGAGGACATACTTTCGATATAGAAGTTCCTGGTTGGAGACCAGGAATGGAGAATATACTCTCCATGAAGAAAGTCCTGGTTTGAGACCATGAATGGAGAACATGCTCTCCAGGAAGAAAGTCCTGGTTTGAGACCATGAATGGAGAACATGCTCTCCAGGAAGAAAGTCCTGGTTTGAGACCATGAATGGAGAACATGCTCTCCATAAAGAAAGTCCTGGTTTGAGACCATGAATGGAGAACATGCTCTCCATAAAGAAAGTCCTGGTTTGAGACCATGGATGGAGAACATGCTCTCCAGGAAGAAAGTCCTGGTTTGAGACCATGAATGGAGAACATGCTCTCCATAAAGAAAGTCCTGGTTTGAGACCATGGATGGAGAACATGCTCTCCATGAAGAAAGTCCTGGTTTGAGACCATGGATGGAGAACATGCTCTCCAGGAAGAAAGTCCTGGTTGGAGACCATGGGTGGAGAACATGCTTTCAATGAAGAACGTGCTGGTTTGAGACCATGGATGGAGAACATGCTTTCCATAAAGAAAGTACTGGTTGGAGACCATGGATGGAGAATATGCTCTCCATGAAGAAAGTCCTGGTTTGGGACCAGGGATGGAGAACTTGTTCTCCATGAAGAAAGTCCTGGTTTGAGACCAGGGGTGGAGAGTATGCTCTCCATGAAGAAAGTCCTGGTTTGAGACCATGGATGGAGAACATGCTCTCCGTGAAGAAAGTACTGGTTGGAGACCATGGGTGGAGAACATGCTCTCCATGAAGACTGTCCTGGTTGGAGACCCGGGATGGAGAACATGCTCTCCATGAAGAAAGTCCTAGTTGGAGACCAGGGATGGAGAACATGCTCTCCATGAAGACCGTCCTGGTTGGCGACCAGGGATGGAGAACATGCTCTCCATGAAGAAAGTCCTGGTTTGAGACCAGGGATGGAGAACATGCTCTCCATGAAGAAAGTTCTGGTTTGAGACCATGGATAGAGAACATGCTCTCCATGAAGAAAGTTCTGGTTTGAGACCAGGGATGGAGAACATGCTCTCTATGAAGAACGTCCTAGTTCAAGACTGGGTGGAGAACGTGCTTCCCATGAAGAACTCCCTGGTTTCAGGCCATGCATGGAGAACATGCTCTCCATGAAGAAAGTCCTGATTTAAGACCATAGATGGAGAACACGGAGAAGGACTTCGTTTGATGGAACTCCCTGTCACAAGATGTGCTGACCCTGATCAAACACATCTCCTGTGACATGAATCACTCCCTGAACCATCTCCTTGGTTAATGTTTCTCGTGGGATTTGCACTCCTGATCAGTGCCAGTGTATATTTCACAGGGGACGGGAGATGTGGGCAAGGAATTTATGAAATCCTCAAACATGGTTTCCTTTTGTATCTCTTAAGACGGAGACTCTGGAGCCGGGAGCTGGCACGTTCAAGCCCACACTGTCCCAGTGAAAGGTATTCCAACTTCATTCATATTATTATTATTTTCAAAGGAGTCAATGCTAAAACAATCCTTCCGGCTGCTTTTGCCAAGTGCCAGGTTGCTTCAAATCTTCGTGGGAAGCTTTTCGTGACGGCGGCATGTGTTGGTGCCTCATTTCCTTTTTGCGAATGCTCGTATCTTGTTGTTTTCTTGTCTGAACGGAGACGTCGCTTGGAAGTCTCTCCGTTAATCCCGCTATGAAAACAGCCGCCTCCCGGGCCTCGCAGCCAAAGCAAACAGGCAGAAAGCGGTGCTTGATCCGTGACTCCGAGTTCACCCGTTTCGGCCACTAAGGGCCAGGCCGCACGTCCCCGAGGGCGCATTTGCACATGGTTTGCTCCTAAATTGGTGACATGTAATCCAGGCCGACAGCTTGCATGCTCCAATGCGCCACCGAAACTAACAACAACAAATATAGATATAGATACGCAGTTTGCAAACGTATCAGTGTCACTTGCTTCTGCCTTGTAGATAATGGGTTTCAGTTAAGGAACATATAAATATATCTATACACATAATAAAAAAATGAAAATATGTATGTGTAGTTCACCTACATCCAGAGAACACTGTGAACCCAAAGACCGATGGATCTGGACTTCGAATTGGCTACCTTTCGGTTGGTAGATCTTATTACTGCTGGTGATTTACTAAAGCTCAGATATATAGACAGAGATCTAGTTATAGATAGTAGGTAGTGAAACATACTCTGTTCCAATGTTATGGCTTGCAAACCCATCTGGAAGAGGAGCCCACCAAAACTAAGTCTTTCGGGAGATTGGATTGGCATAATTTGATATTCCATCAGCAATCTTATTCCTTTGCCATTTTCTCCAGCCAAGTACGATTGCATTAGGATAATTGACTGTGACCGGAGAGGATGAATTCGGTGAGGACAGAGTCTTGATCCTCTCTATTCAAAGCCACCTCCTGCCCTATTGTGAATCTTGAGTCCAGAGTTCAGGACACAGCCACAGAATGCACACTGAGGGTGTGTCGACTCCACTTAACCTGCCTAGGAGTTGTCGTTTCACACAGACGGGGAAGCCTTAGCATTGAACGGTTGTGTTGTTAAAGCGCGAAGTATGGAACCCTGCACAGACGGGGAAGCCTTAGCATTGAACGGTTGTGTTGTTAAAGTGGGAAGTATGGAACCCTGCGCAGACGGGGAAGCCTTAGCATTGAACGGTTGTGTTGTTAAAGCGCGAAGTATGGAACCCTGCACAGACGGGGAAGCCTTAGCATTGAACGGTTGTGTTGTTAAAGTGCGAAGTATGGAACCCTGCGCAGACGGGGAAGCCTTAGCATTGAACGGTTGTGTTGTTAAAGTGCGAAGTATGGAACCCTGCGCAGACGGGAAAGCCTTAGCATTGAAAGGTTGTGTTGTTAAAGTGCGAAGTATGGAACCCTGCACAGACGGGGAAGCCTTAGCATTGAACGGTTGTGTTGTTAAAGTGCGGAGTATGGAACCCTGCGCAGACGGGGAAGCCTTAGCATTGAACGGTTGTGTTGTTAAAGCGCGAAGTATGGAACCCTGCACAGACGGGGAAGCCTTAGCATTGAACGGTTGTGTTGTTAAAGTGCGAAGTATGGAACCCTGTGCAGACGGGGAAGCCTTAGCATTGAACGGTTGTGTTGTTAAAGTGCGAAGTATGGAACCCTGCGCAGACGAGGAAGCCTTAGCATTGAACGGTTGTGTTGTTAAAGTGCGAAGTATGGAACCCTGCGCAGACGGAGAAGCCTTAGCATTGAACGGTTGTGTTGTTAAAGTGCGAAGTATAGAACCCTGCGCAGACGGGGAAGCCTTAGCATTGAACGGTTGTGTTGTTAAAGCGCGTAGTATGGAACCGTGCGTAGACGGGGAAGCCTTAGCATTGAACGGTTGTGTTGTTAAAGTGCGAAGTATGGAACCCTGCGCAGACGAGGAAGCCTTAGCATTGAACGGTTGTGTTGTTAAAGCGCGTAGTATGGAACGCTGCGTAGACGGGGAAGCCTTAGCATTGAACGGTTGTGTTGTTAAAGCGCAAAGTATGGAACCCTGCACAGACGGGGAAGCCTTAGCATTGAACGGTTGTGTTGTTAAAGTGTGAAGTATGGAACCCTGTGCAGACTGTCGTTCATTGTGACTTAAGCAATGTGCAGTCACTGAATTCTTGACAGCAGAAGGTGTCACCTCAAAGAAGATTAATCAGAGAATGCAAGCTGTTTATCGGGATTGTGTTGATGTGAGTCCTGTGCGTCGTTGGATGAGTAAGTTTAAAGATGTTGAGGTGGGAACATCTGCCTTGCGTGACAACAAAGAGTTGGACGTCCTGTGACAGCAATCACCGAGTTTCACAAGCAAAAGGTTGACAGATTGATTCAGGATGATCGTCATACCACTCAGAGAGAAATTTCAAGCATAATCAGCATTTCACAAGAACGTGTGGGTCACATTATTGCTTTGCTTGGTTATCACAAGATGGGTCCTGTGAGACGCCGGTTGTGGAAACAGAGTGTCGACTTCTTCCGCGACGGCTTCAGAAAACTTGTTCATTGTTGGCAGAAATGTATCCAATTGTCTCTTGATTATGTGGAAAAGTGAATAGTGGTCGTTAAAGAGCACATTATAAGGATTATTTCTGTGATTGATTTATTAAAATAGTCCCATCCAAACCCAAGTAACGAAGGTGGAGGCATTACTTTTTATTCAACCAACATACAACTCCCTAGCATGGAGCCATGACAGTGGTGCCAAACTGCAGTGTAGATCCACCTCCCAATTGTCCTCCAACTCCTGGAAGAAGGGCAAGAGTGAGAACGTCACATCAACGTCGCAGACCTTTCTTTGCAATGTTGGCGTCTAGTAAAAAAGGAGACGCAGTTCCCGGGTGTCTCGCCTGCTCCCTTGGCTTCTGAGTCCTCGCTCTGGTCCCTCCTTGCATGTTAATGCATCCGCTGGAGTCACGCCAAGGGGACACTTAGCCGAAATGGCGTCCTTTGGCTTTGGCCGGAGGACATCGGGCCAGAGCTGCATTGACGCCGTCAAATCAATGCCATTTGGCACCACCTGGACTGCATTGACTCAATGATACGGACTCCCAAGAGCTGTGGTTTTGCAAGGTCTTCTGCCTTCTCTGCCAAAGAGGGATGGGACCTCGCCAAACTGCAGCTCCCGGCCTTCCATCGCACTGAGCCATGGGAGGAAGGAAGTCGAGAAAGGGAGGGAGCCGCAATGAACAGGGGCTGCAATTGGCCCGCGGGCCTGTAAGGAAGCTAATTAAGACTGCCATCACTTTGTAATGATGCAACCACCAAAGACTCAGGGAGGAGACCTTTTACTTTTTTTCCCTTTCTTCTTATTCACTTTAGATGGCAGCGTATCTTGGTTTATAATATATGTGACAGAGGCTTAGATGTTGGAAGAACAATAACAAGTTTATTCAGGCACAGAGCTTAGTGGTTACAGTGTTGTTTCTCACTTAGAGGTATTTTTATTAACAGTTACAATACTAGAATGAGATGAGTCAAACTCTCTAAAGTGTCACTTCTTTTACTTAAAGAAGTTAGAACTTCTTTCTCTGCTACTTTTAAACCGCAGTCACCCCTGTGATATATGATCACAGATTCTCTGTTCCTTACCAGGACACAGACTACATTAAATAAGTCACCAAACTTAATTTAAACCAACTCAAAATGAACAATTGAGTCTCCTTGATCCCCTCAATCTTCCCTGTGCCTCATCAGAGCACAGACTGGTTCTCTTTTTTAAACTCTGCACTTCTTTTACTAAACGGCAGTTGGCTCTGCCTACTTCTCCATGGCAACCAGCGGGCTGGCAGAATGTTGGATAAGCGAATATGTTGGATAATAAGGAGGCCTATTAAACATCAAATTAGGTTATGATTTTACAAATGAAGCACCAAAACATCAGGTTATACAACAAATTTGGCAGAAAAAGTAGTTCAATACACAGTAATGCTATGTAGTAATTACTGTATTTGCGAATTTAGCACCAAAATATCACAATGTATTGAAAACATTGACTACAACAATGCGTTGGATAATCCAGAACGTTGGATAAGCGAGTGTTGGATAAGTGAGACTCTACTGTAATAAGAAGAACAACAGTGAAATAATAAATGTATTAACAATAATAAAAATAGAGTAAAATAAATGTAATAATACCAATAATAATAGAGAAAAATAATAAATGTAATAATACCAATAATAATAGATAAAAATAATAAATGTACCATATATTCTTGACCAGGATCCTCACCTGAGTATAAGCTGAGGGGGGCTTTTTCAGTCTTTAAAAAAGGGCTGAAAACTAGGCTTAAACTTTATTTTTTTTTATATCCTGCCCCATCTCCCCGAAGGGACTCGGGGCGGCTCACAACAGGGACAAGCCCGAAAACAACAACACAAGACATTTGACCAAAAACATTCATTATACTTATGCTTGAGTATATACAGTAATTGGATTGGAAGTAGCAACAAACAACAATGCCATCTCTTGGGTCCAGACTGCACTTCTGGGCATTTCTTGGGGTCTTGTTAAACCAGGCGATATCTCTCCAGTGGGACTGATCGATAATCCCATTGATCGGAACCCTCAAAGAAATCCTCCTCGTGGGTTCGGCGCAGAGTTCAATGTGATCCCGGAGCGAAATGCCACTTTTAATCAGGATCTAATTATGTAAAATGGTGATTCACCGCTTGGTAAAGTCACACCTGAATTGGCCTGGAATTTGGAGCAAAAATAAGGGCGGAATTGAAGATCGAGAGCGTGAGGAAATGGGTTGACTCCTCCTGCAAAGAGATACATAGAAAATGCATTTTTTTTCTCTCTCCGGTATAGAATCTAAGAAAGTGGCCATGAATGCCGAGCGGAAGGGCCGGAGCTGACCGGGACGTCTTCGTTTCCAAGTAAGTGGATTTTCACCAGGAACCAGAAACACAATAGCTAGACAGGTCTAAGGCTGGCTCTACACTGTAGTTTGACACCACTTCTGGACCCTGGAATCCTGGGAGTTGTACTTTGTTGAGGCACCAGCTCTCTTGTAAAACTACAGCTCCCAGGATTCCATGTAATTGAGCCATGATTGATACGTTGATTGATTGTTCAAGGTGTCCTTCCAGAAAGCAAGCAAGATGACATCCTTGTCCAAATCTCTTTCTCGATTGATTATTGGTTGGTGGGTTGGTTGGGTGATTGTTCATGCTGTCCTTTCAGAAGCAAGCAAGAAAGATGGTGACCTTATCTAATTATCCATTTTGATTGATGATTGATTGATTTGTTGATTGATTGATTGTTCATGCTGTCCTTCCAGAAAGCAAGCAAGAGGTTGTCCTTGTTTGATTCTCCATCTTAGTTGATAATTGATTGATTGATTCGTTGATTGATTGTTCATGCTGTCCTTCCAGAAAACAAACAAGAGGTTGGGCTTTCTTGATTGATGATTGATTGATTGATTGATTGATTGTTCATGCTGCCCTTCCAGAAAGCAAACAAGAGGTTGTCCTTGTTTGATTCTCCATCTTGATTGATTGGTTGGTTGGTTGGTTGTCCATGCTGTCCTTCCAGAAAGCAAGCAAGAGGTTGTCCTTGTTTGATTCTCCATCTTAGTTGATGATTGATTGATTGATTCGTTGATTGATTAATCATGCTGTCCTTCCAGAAAGCAAGCAAGAGGTTGGGCTTTCTTGATTGATGATTAATTGAATGATTGGTTGGTTGGTTGGTTGGTTGGTTGTCCATGCTCTCCTTCCAGAAAGCAAGCAAGAGGTTGTCCTTGCTTGATTCTCCATCTGGATTGATGATTGATTGATTGATTGATTGGTTGGTTGGTTGCTCATGCTGTCCTTCCAGAAAGCAAGCAAGGGATTGGCCTTGTTTGATTCTCCATTTTGATTGATGATTGATTGATTTGTTGATTGGTTGTTCATGCTGTCCTTCCAGAAAGCAAGCAAGATGGCGATCTTGTCTAATTATCCATTTTGATTGATGATTGATTGATTCGTTGATTGATTGTCCTTCCAGAAAGCAAGGAAGATATTGGCCTTGTTTGATTCTCCATCTTGATTGATGATTGATTGATTGATTGATTGATTGTTCATGCTGTCCTTCCAGAAAGCAAGCAAGAGGTTGGGCTTTCTTGACTGATGATTAATTGAATGATTGATTGGTTGGTTGGTTGGTTGTCCATGCTGTCCTTCCAGAAAGCAAGCAAGAGATTGGCCTTGCTTGATTCTCCATCTTGATTGATAATTGATTGATTTGTTGATTGTTCATACTGTCCTTCCAGAAAGCAAGCAAGATGGTGACCTTGTCTAATTATCCATTTTGATTGATTCGTTGATTGATTGTCCTTCCAGAAAGCAAGCAAGAGATTGGCCTTGCTTGATTCTCCATCTTGATTGATGATTGATTGATTTGTTGATTGGTTGTTCATGCTGTCCTTCCAGAAAGCAAGCAAGGTGGCAGCTTTGCCTGAATCTCCATGTTGATTGTTGATTGGTTCATAGTTTGATTGTTCATGTTGACCTTTCAGAAAGAAACAAGATGGCCGCCAAGTCCTTACCCGATTCTCCATCTTGGATGAGCTGGAGGACCCTGCTCTTCCTCATCCCATCAGCCTTCTTGGTGGGCTTCGGGCGGAGCTGCCCATCCAAGTGTGTCTGTCCTGCCCTGGACACGGCTGTCTTCTGCAACAGCCGGAATCTGACCACCGTCCCCGGAAGGATCCCTCCGGATTCCGAGTTCTTGGACCTGAGTCGCAACTCCCTCCACACCTTGAGGGAGGGCATGTTCTCCCTCCTCTGGGTCCTGAAGGAGCTGGACCTCAGCTACAACATGATCTCCAACATCGAAGAGCGGACCTTCATTTGCCTCCAGAACTTGATGACCCTCCGCTTGAAAGGGAACCGGTTGGACATGGTCCCGGAGGGCGTCTTCACAGGGCTGCCCAACCTCTCTGTCCTGGATATCAGTGAAAACCGGATCCTTGTTTTCCTGGACCACTCTTTCAGGGACCTCTCCAACCTCAGGAAGCTGGAGACGGGGGACAACCACCTGGTCTTCATCTCCAGCCAAGCATTCAGTGGCCTTTGGAGCCTCCAGCAGTTGACGCTGGAGAAATGCAATATCACCAGCGTCCCGACCGAAGCCCTCTCCCATCTCCGCCAACTTGTGGAGCTCAGGCTCAAAGTCTTGAATGTCACCATCATCCCCAACCACGCTTTCCAAACACTCCATCACCTCAAGGATCTCGAAATCCATCGGTGGCCTTTCCTGACCTCACTGCAGTCCGAGAGCCTCTCCGGCCTGAACATCACCTCCTTGTCCATCACCAAGTGCAACCTACACGACGTTCCTTACAAAGCCATCAAGCACTTGGCCCACCTCCATTTCCTCGATCTCTCGTACAACCCCATCTCCGTGATCCGAGGGAAGCGGCTGGTCGACCTCTCCCGTCTTCAGGAGTTCCACCTCACGGGCGGACAACTGGCCACCATACAGGCCCATGCCTTCCAAGGCCTGGTCCACTTTCGTCTCCTCAACGTCTCCAGCAATGACTTGCAGACCCTTGAGGAGAAGGTCTTCCACTCAGTGGGGAACCTGGAGGTCCTCCGATTAGACCGGAACCCGCTGGCTTGTGATTGTCGCCTCCTCTGGATCGTTCGGAGGAGGAGGAGGCTCAATTTCGAGGCCCAGCAGCCGATCTGTTCTACCAACTCCACCAGGAAAGGAAAGACCTTCCATAAAATCTCAGAAGTCCCACCCGGTCACTTCAGGTGTAGGAAGCCAAAGATTGTGGACAAGTCACTCCAGAAAGCGAATGTTGACGAAGGCGGACAAGCCGACTTGACTTGCAGAAGCGAGGGAGATCCACCTCCTGTTGTTTCGTGGGTCTCCCCTCAAAACGTGACGTTGGACATCGGCCACAGAGGCCGGATGGTTGTCCTTCCGGACGGCACCTTGAAGATCCACTACGCATTGCTTGAAGACAGTGGGTCGTACCACTGTGTCGCCAGCAATGCCGCAGGCATCGACGTGATGGAGGCCTACCTCCACGTCTCTATACCTCTTTTCAACAGCTCTTCATTCGCGAGCAACGCCAGCTTACTCAGCGACGCAAGTAACCAGCTCCCTTTCCTGGTGGACCTCGGGACCTTGGTGGGCATCTTGGTCATTGGGGTGGTGCCCTTCCTGTGCTCGGTCACAATTTGCTTCGTCTTTATCTTCCTCTGGAGTAAAGGCAGAGGGAAGGCCAAGCACCACGTGATTGAATCGGTGCCCCGTTTCCCCCGTGGGTACAAGGCCATCAGTAGCAAAAACAGAACCCCAACTAAAAAACCCAGATGAGACGAGTCCCTTACTTCCTCCTCCTTGCAGTTATGGGGCCGTGAGATGTCTTCTTAGGTCTCGATCCAATCGTTAGTCCTAACTAGCGTACACCCATTGGGTCCACTCAAGTTGGAACTATGGGATTAGTAGGCTTCATTCTGCATACGGATTGACTTACCAAATTCTTGTAGTTAGGATGAACTACTGAATTAGTAAGTCAACTTTGAGTCTATGGACTCTAACTCTGCATAAGATATGACTTACCATGTTCCATTGATGCAGTTACTCTAACTGGAATTTACTATTGAATAGATGAGTCTAGTTGAGAGTATGGAGTCAATGTGTCTAACTTAACATATGAGTTGACTTTCTATTGATTCACTGATTTTACTCTAATTGGGACTTACTACTGAATCAATGGGTCTACTGTAGACTATCAACTATTTGGGTCTAACGTAACCTAAGAGTAGACTTACCATGTTCCCATTAATTAAATTACTCTAATTGGGATTTACTATTGATTTGGTGGAGTCTAGTTTAGCTGTATCTATAGTCTCGATGCATCCAACTCAACCTAAGAGTTGACTTGTTCCCACTGATTCAGTTACTCTAATTGGGATTTACTATTGAATTGGTGAGGTCTACTTTAGTTGAGTCTATGGTCTCAATGCTTCCAACTCAACCTAAGAGTTGACATATCCTGTCCCCATTGATTCAGTTACTCTAACTGGGATTTACTATTGAATTGGTGAGGTCTAGTTGAGTCTATAGTCTCAATGCTTCCAACTCAACCTAAGAGTTGACTTGTTCCCACTGATTCAGTTACTCTAACTGGGATTTACTATTGAATTGGTGAGGTCTACTTTAGTTGAGTCTATGGTCTCAATGCTTCCAACTCAACCTAAGAGTTGACTTGTTCCCACTGATTCAGTTACTCTAATTGGGATTTACTATTGAATCGACGGGTCTGCTTTAGCTCAAACTATGGACACCAAAGGCCTAACTCAACATGGATTCAACAATTGGGACTCTAATTGGGATTACCTATTGAATCAAAGATCCCATTGATAGAATATGTACAATTGAATCAATAGGCCTCTTGTAGTTGGGACCATGGAATCAATGGGTCTAACTACCTAAACATTCTCTTTACTTATTGTAAGGCTTACCTGGTTGTTCCAGTTCAAATGTGTATATGGTTATTTTTGGATTAAAAAAATTGCTGAAAAATTGTGTGTATGTCTGGTATATGGATATTTTTCTATTATTTCCCTATTATTCAATAATAATAATAATAATAATAATAATAATAATAATAATAATAATATATTTATTACTTATTAGCGACATTTATATCCTGTCCTTCTCACCCCGAAGGGCGGCTTATAAGTTATATATACGTCCAATACATTATATTATTAGTATAGCACAATATAAGCACTATGTAAGCATTATATATTATTATATTGTACTATACAACTATATTGGAATATTATTAGTAATATTGTAAATCTTGTAAATCGCCTAGAGCATCTTGAATGGAGGGCGATTAATAAGTAATTAAATGATGATGATGATGATGATATTACATAAATATACAATTATAATAGTGTATTATTATTATTACCGTATATACTCGAAGATAAGCCAAGTTTTTGAGCCCTTATTTATGAGCTGAAAAAGCCTCCCCCGGCTTATAATCTGGTCAAGGTCAAGGCCGTGTTGCTTGCAATATGTGATCTATTTCTCTCTTCTCCTCCCTTATCAGTGTGTTTTCTTTTGCAAAGCCTCCCTCGCTCTTAATCAAGGGAATGTTTTGATAAGAGAAAGACACCCTTGCAAGTCAGGAAGAAGAAAAATATATATTCATTAATCTAATAAAAGCATTTCCCCCTGAAATATTTGTTAAACTCTCCTACAGATATCTAGGCATTAACCCCGTGCAAGCTTTTGCCATCTCTATGTATATATGTGTATCTATCTATATACATTAATTTTATATAATTAATATTAATATTAATATTAATATTATGATATGATATTATTGTTAGTATTGTATTGTATAAAATAATAATATTATTATCAGTATTATATGTATATACAATATATTATATTATTAAAACGGATATAAAAATATTATATTATAAATGAGGGCGAGGGCCAGGTAAATTACCTTGGAGGGCCGCATCCGGCCCCCGGGCCTTAGTTTGGGGAACCCTGGCTTAAAAAGTTTGAGGACCCCTGCTCTACTGTATTGGTAATGTTCAGAAAATGCCACAAGAGGGCGCCCTTGCACAACCCTATTTTTGTGCAAAATGACTTTCCTGGGAAGCCTGTTTGCTGCAGTGGAGCTGATGGCAAAGGGAAGGAGAGAGAGACAAGAACCTGGATCCTTGCAAATCAAATAAAATCAAATAGAAGATCCACCTGAGCTGCACAGCGGAGGAACCCACTGGGTAAAGTATTTTTCTCCTTTCTCTAACAGCTTATTTTATGTGCCTAAATCAAGTCTTTTGAATCAAAGGGATGCTGCAGACATCCTCATCTCCCCAAGCGAAAAATATTCTGCAGTCTCGTGCCTGCAATGCATGCCTATGGAGGAGACAGGCCGGGAAGATTAGACTTTATTTTCTATTATTATTATTACAGTAGAGTCTCACTTATCCAACACTCGCTTAGCCAACGTTCTGGATTATCCAATGCATTTTTGTAGTCAATGTTTTCAATATATCGTGATATTTTGGTGCTAAATTCATAAATACAGTAATTACTACATAGCATTACTGCATATTGAACGACTTTTTCTGCCAAATTGGTTGTCTAACATAATGTTTTGGTGCTTCATTTGTAAAATCATTTGTACAGTAGAGTCTCGCTTATCCAACATTCTGGATTATCCAATGCATTTTTGTAGTCAATGTTTTCAATATATCGTGATATTTTGCTGCTAAATTCATAAATACAGTAATTACTACATAGCATTACTGCATATTGAACGACTTTTTCTGCCAAATTGGTTGTCTAACATAATGTTTTGGTGCTTCATTTGTAAAATCATTTGTACAGTAGAGTCTCGCTTATCCAACATTCTGGATTATCCAATGCATTTTTGTAGTCAATGTTTTCAATATATCGTGATATTTTGCTGCTAAATTCATAAATACAGTAATTACTACATAGCATTACTGCATATTGAACGACTTTTTCTGCCAAATTGGTTGTCTAACATAATGTTTTGGTGCTTCATTTGTAAAATCATTTGTACAGTAGAGTCTCACTTATCCAACACTCGCTTATCCAACATTCTGGATTATCCAATGCATTTTTGTAGTCAATGTTTTCAATATATCGTGATATTTTGGTGTCATATTCGTAAATACAGTAATTACTACATAGCATTAATGTGTAATGAACTACTTTTTCTGCCAAATTTGTTGTCTAACATAATGTTTTGGTGCTTCATTTGTAAAATCATAACCTAATTTGATGTTTAATAGGCTTTTCCTTAATGCCTCCTTATTATCCAACATATTCGCTTATCCAACATTCTGCCGGCCCGTTTATGTTGGATAAGTGAGACTCTACTGTATTATTATTATTATTTTGCAACAGGCTTGGGACCTGCACCATTGCGTGACGCCACTCAATGCTATGGAATCGTGTATGTTTGACCCTCTTTCTCAAGGAAGGCTCGAGGCCTTGGGAAACTACAGCTCCCAAGAGTCTATAGCATTGAGCCATTAAACCGCATTAACTCTACAGTGTAGACGCGCTCTGTGTTGATTCTCGGCCCTTCCCTTGCAGGTCTTGGCATTCAAACTGGAACCAGGGATTGGTCATGTTTTGTGTGTGTATACACACACAAAACATGACCAATCCCTGGTGTGTGTATATAGATATTTATAGAAACATGACATATTTGTATGTATATATATTAAACATGACATACATATATATGTGTGTATATACACACGTCATGTGTGTATATATATGTGTGTGTATATATATAAACATGACGTGTGTGTGTGTGTATATATATATATATATATATATATGAGAGACGTGTGTGTATATATAAACATGACATGACGTGTGTATATATATATAAACATTATATATATATATATATACATACACACACACATACATACTAGCTGTGCCCAGCCACGCGTTGCTGTGGCAAAGTGGTGGTGGTATTGGTTAAAAATTGTTGTGTAATTTTTATTTGACGTTATTTGCAATTTTTTATTAATTTTATTGTACGTTATATTTTTATTTATTATATTTTATTATTTTCTTGTATTATTTTTAGTTATTTTCTGTTATTATAGTATTTTATTGTATTAATTTTTAGTGTTTTTATTATTTTTTATTGGGTTGCTAGGAGACCAAGTTGGAGGAGCTTAGCCTTCTAACTGGCAGCAATTGGATAAAAGCAATTATTCCTCTCTCTCTAATTAGGACTTTATTTTTCTTTTCTTTTTGTTGTATCAACCTAGAGGCGTGGATGATGGGTTGTGTCGTCAAATTTCGAGGTTGGGGGGCCTGTAGTTTTGTTGTTTTGTGGGTCGCCGTGATGCCATCACTCTTTTATATATATAGATATATATAAAACATGACATACATGTGTATATATGTATACACACATGGCATGTGTATATGTGTGTAAACATGACGTGTGTGTATATAAATATATATATAAACATGACATATGTGTGTATATATATATATATATTAAACATGACATACATATATATGTGTATATACACACACATCATGTGTGCATATATATAAACATGACATATGTATGTGTTTGTATATATATATTAAACATGACATACATGTGTGTATATATGTATACACACATGACATGTGTATACATAATGAAATACATGTGTATTTCATTATATGTGTGTATAAACATGACATGTGTATACATAATGAAATACATGTGTGTATAAACATGACGTGTGTGTATATAAATATATATATAAACATGACATGTGTATATATATATAAAACATGACATACATATATATGCGTGTATATACACTCATGTCATATGTGTATATGTGTGTGTATATATATAAATATGACGTGTGTGTATATAAACATGACATATGTGTATATATATATTAAACATGACATACATGTGTGTGTCTATGTATACACACATGACGTGTGTATATATGTGTGTGTGTATATATAAACATGACATATGTGTATACACACACACACACACACACATATATATATATATATATAACAGTTTTATCCCGCTCTTCTCACCCTTAAAGGGACTCAGAGCGGCTTCCAAATTATATGTACATATAAGATTTGTACATACATTATATACATGTACAGATATATGTAATACATATATTATATTGTATTATCAGCATAGCACAATATTAGCATTATATATTGCTATATTGTCCTATTGTTTATTGTTATTGTTGTTTTGGTTTTTATTATGATTGAGGGGTAAATGGAGGGGAAGAGAAGGAGAAAGTGAAAGTAATGGAGGGGGAATTCTTCCTCCCTCCCGCTCCTCCTCCTCCTTGTTTCCGCTCCCCCCTGGACCTCAGTGGAGTTGGTGGGCCTGTTTGACTGGGCGACGTGGGCCGCTATTTCCAACCCAGCTTGGTCCTCCCGAGAAGCGGTAGTTTTTTGGGTGCTGGCTGGCTGGTCTGTCTTGGTGGCTAAAGCGGTGAAGGAAAGAGGAGCGGGGAGGGGGGTGGAAAAGTTTGTTGCCGATAGGTAGTTTGTGAGGGGATCTGGCCTTCCGTTTTAGTCCCTTTCCCCCACCTTGGTCCTCCTCAGAAGCGGCAGTTTTTGGAAGATGGCAGCGGTGTCTGTGGCGGGAAACGGATTGCGCCGTTGAAGGGAGGGGTGGGGGTTGTGCTTTCTGCGCTCGTGCTGGCCTTTGGCGCAGGCGCAGATGGGGCGTTCCAGTTTTTGGGGTTTTTTAGGCCCCATGGAGGTTGGGGATGTCTAGTTTTGTTGTATGAACCTAGAGACGTCGATGATGGGTTCTGTTGTCAAATTTTGAGGTTGGGGGGCCTTTAGTTTTGTTGTTTGGCCCGGTGGAGTGATGCCATTCTCCTTTTATTTATATACTAGCTGTGCCCGGCCACACGTTGCTGTGGCTAGGACTTAATTTTTCTTTTCTTTTCTTTTTGTTGTATGAATGTAGAGGCGTGGATGAGAGGTTTCGCTGTCAATTTTCGAGGTTGTGGGGCATTTAGTTTAATTGTTTTGTCCGGTGCCGTGATTCCATTACCCTTTTATATATATAGATATATACTAGCTGTGCCCTTCCACGCGTTGCTGTGGCCAATTGGAATTGCAGTGAATAGCCCCGCTGCTTGAAAGCCTGGCCATTTTCTACATAGGGCATCCATGCCAGGCCAGGTTGAATGAGATGGAGTAGCCTCCATCACAGTAATCCAAATACAGTAGAGTCTCGCTTATCCAACGTAAAAGGGCCGGCAGAACATTGGATAAGCGAATATGTTATATAATAAAGAGAGATTAAGGAAAAGCCTATTAAACATCAAATTAGGTTATGATTTTACAAATTAAGCACCAAAACATCATGTTAAACAACAAATTTGACAGAAAAAGTAGTTCCATGCGCAGTAATGCTATGTAGTATTTACAGTAGATTCTCACTTATCCAACACTCGCTTATCCAACGTTCTGGATTATCCAACGCATTTTTGTAGTCAATGCTTTCAATATATCGTGATATTTTGGTGCTAAATTCATAAATACAGTAATTACTATATAGCATTACTGTGTACTGAACTACTTTTTCTGACAAATTTGTTGTCTAACATGATGTTTTGATGCTTAATTTGTAAAATCATAACTTAATTTGATGTTTAATAGGGTTATCCTTAAATCCTCATTATCCAACATATTTGCTTATCCAACGTTCTGCCAGCCCGTTTATGTTGGATAAGTGAGACTCTACTGTACTGTATTTACAAATTTACCACTAAAATATCACAATGAATTTAAAACATTGACTACAAAAACATTGATTATGAAAAGGCAGACTGTGTTGGATAATCCAGAACATTGTATAAGCGAATGTTGGATAAGTGAGATTCTTCTTTAATATGAAATAATTACTGGGATAGAATAATGCAGAACAATATAATCTCTAAAACCAGGACAGTAAATAAACAGGGGAATTCTACACAGGAAACAATCAGGGCCAGCTAACACCTCCCAACAAAGTATTCCCATCATCAAAGTCTGGAAAATCCTCTGTTTTCTCAGGGCCACAGACAGTAGAAGCACATAAAATATCGCAAACAACACCACTCTGAAAACAAGGGAATTCCAGACAGGAAACAATCAGGGCCAGCTAACACCTCCCAACAAAAAATTCACTCAGGGAGGAAACAGCGAGGCTTTAAAGCTGCAAGGCCATTACATCCTAATCATTTTTCCTAATTGCAGCATTCATACTTGCCTCCAACAAACAAAAAAAAACCAATCAGAAATTGTTTAATTGTTTTGTCCGGTGCCGTGATTCCATTACCCTTTTATATATATAGATATATACTAGCTGTGCCCTTCCACGCGTTGCTGTGGCCAATTGGAATTGCAGTGAATAGCCCCGCTGCTTGAAAGCCTGGCCATTTTCTACATAGGGCATCCATGCCAGGCCAGGTTGAATGAGATGGAGTAGCCTCCATCACAGTAATCCAAATACAGTAGAGTCTCGCTTATTCAACATAAAAGGGCCGGCAGAACGTTGGATAAGCGAATATGTTAAATAATAAGGAGAGATTAAGGAAAAGCCTATTAAACATCAAATTAGGTTATGATTTTACAAATTAAGCACCAAAACATCATGTTAAACAACAAATTTGACAGAAAAAGTAGTTCAATACGCAGTAATGCTATGTAGTAATTACTGTATTTACGAATTTAGCACCAAAATATCACGATGTATTGAAAACATTGACTACAAAAATGTGTTGAATAATCCAGAATGTTGGATAAGTGAGACTCTACTGTACTATTATTATATTGCATTATTATTAATATTATATTGTATTACATTATAATATTATCATCAATATTATATGTATATACAATATATCATTATATATTATTGTATATTATATTGCATATTGTATATAAGTGTGTGTGTGTATATATATATAATTACTACTATTATATTGTATTATTATTAATATTGTATTACATTATTATAATATCAATATTATATGTATATATAATATAGTATATTATTATATATTATTGTATATTTGTGTGTGTATATATATATAATATATAATTACTATTATTATATTGTATTATTATTAATATTGTATTACATTATTATAATATCAAAATTATATGTATATGCAAAATATAATATTATTGTATATGATATTATATATGTGTGTGTGTATATAATATAATTACTATTATTATATTGTATTATTATTAATATTGTATTACGTTATTATAATATCAATATTATATGTATATGCCATGTATTATATTATTATATACTAGCTGTGCCCGGCCACGCGTTGCTGTGGCAAAGTGGTGGTGGTATTGGTTAAAAATTGTTGTGTAATTTTTATTAGATGTTATTTGCATTTTTTATTAATTTTATTGTAAGTTATATTTTTATTTATTATATTTTATTATTTTCTTGTATTATTTTTAGTTATTTTCTGTTATTATAGTATTTTATTGTATTAATTTTTTAGTGTTTATTATTATTATTTTTTGGGTTGCTAGGAGACCAAGTTGGAGGAGCTTAGCCTTCTAACTGGCAGCAATTGGATAAAAGCAATTATTCCTCTCCCTCTAATTAGGACTTTATTTTTCTTTTCTTTTTGTTGTATCAACCTAGAGGCGTGGATGATGGGTCGTGTTGTCAAATTTCGAGGTTGGGGGGCCTGTAGTTTTGTTGTTTTGTGGGTTGCCATGATGCCATCACTCTTTTATATATATAGATTGTATATATGTGTGTGTATATATATATATATATGTATACTCCTGCTGACGCTGCCATTTTTTAAAAGCATCTATAAATTAGAAATCAGTGGGAGGGGAGCTAAGGAGACAGGCAAATTGCCTTCCCGTCTTTGGAGAGAGAGAGATATATGCATAATACATATTATTTCCCTCTCCTGCAGCATCTCTCTCTCCGGCTTGAACAGACTCAGCCCTGCGAAAAGGAGATGATGATGGGGATGATGATGGGGATGAAAGCCTTGTTGTGCCTCTTCCCGCTCCTCGCCTGCCTCGCCCTCGCCTCCCAAAAGATCCCCCGCCTGAAGCTGACGCCCAAAGGTGAGACCCCGGGACCCCCAAAAAACAAAACAAAATAGGGATCGTCCCAGTATTCTTCCTTGGGCCCTTCTCGCCAGAGAGGCTTCCAAATGCAAGAAGACATCCGATTGATGCATATAGGTCTATATAGGTCTAATATATATATACATATCATCTGTCTATCGCAAGTATATATGCATCTATCTATCTATCTTTCTATCTATCTATCTATTTATCAGTCTTATTTATTTATCTATCTATTTTTCTATCTATTTTTCTATCTATCTCTATCTATCTATCTACTTATCTATATCTATCTATCTATTAATCTATCTATTTATCCATCTATTAATCTATCTATCTATCTCTTAATCTATCTATCTATTTATCTATCTGTCTATTTATCCATCAAATAGATAGATCCATCAAATATCTATCTATCTATTTTTCTATCTATCTCTATCTATCTATCTATCTATCTATCTATCTATCTATCTACTTATCTATATCTATCTATCTATCTATCTATCTATCTACTTATCTATATCTATCTATCTATTTATCTATCTGTCTATTTATCCATCTATTAATCTATCTATCTATCTATCTCTTAATCTATCTATCTGTCTATTTATCCATCAAATAGATAGATCCATCAAATATCTATCTATCTATTTTTCTATCTATCTCTATCTATCTATCTACTTATCTATATCTATCTATCTATCTACTTATCTATATCTATCTATCTATCTATCTATTTATCTATCTGTCTATTTATCCATCTATCTATTTATCTATCTGTCTATTTATCCATCTATTTATCTATCTATCTATCTATCTATCTATCTATCCATCTATTTATCTATTTATCTATCTATCTATCTATCCATTTATCTATCTATCTATCTATCTATCTATCTATCTATCTATCTATCTATCTATCTATTTTTCTATCTATCTCTATCTATCTATCTACTTATCTCTATCTATCTATCTATCTATTAATCTATCTATTTATTTATTTATCTATCTGTCTATTTATCCATCTATTTATCTATCTGTCTATTTATCTATCTGTCTATTTATCCATCTATTTATCTATTTATCTATCTGTCTATTTATCCATCTATTTATCTATTTATCTATCTGTCTATTTATCTATCTGTCTATTTATCCATCTATTTATCTATCTATCTATCTATCTATCTATCTATCTATCTATCTATCTATCTATCTATTTTTCTATCTATCTCTATCTATCTATCTATTTATCTATATATATTTATCTATCTATCTATCTATTTATCTATCTACAGTAGAGTCTCGCTTATCCAACGTAAACGGACCGGCAGAAGCTTGGATAAGCGAATATCTGGGATAATAAGGAGGGATTAAGGAAAAGCCTATTAAACATCAAATTAGGTAATGATTTTACAAATTAAGCACCAAAACATCTTGTTAGACAACAAATTTGACAGAAAAAGTAGTTCAATACGCAGTAATGTTATGTTGTAATTACTGTATTTATGAATTTAGCACCAAAATATCATGATATATTGAAAACATTGACTACAAAAATGGTTTGGATAATCCAGAACTTGGATAAGCAAGGCTTGGATGAGTGAGACTCCACTGTATCTATCTTATCTATCTATCTATTTATCTATGTATGTATCTATCTATCTAATCTAATGCAAGCACATATGCATTTACCTAACATCTACCTACCTGTCTGTCTGTCTATCTATCTATCTATCTATCTATCTATCTATCTATCTATCTTATCTATCTTATCTATCTCTCTCTCTCTCTCTCTCTCTCTCTCTCTATCTATCTGATCTGTCTAATGCAAGCACATATGCATTTACCTAACATCTACCTACCTGTCTGTCTGTCTGTCTATCTATCTATCTATCTATCTATCTATCTATCTATCTATCTATCTATCTATCTATCTTATCTATCTATCTATCTATCTATCTCTCTATCTATCTATCTATCTATCTATCTATCTATCTATCTGATCTGTCTAATGCAAGCACATATGCATTTACCTAACATCTACCTACTTGTCTATCTATTTATCTATCTATCTACTTATCTATCTATCTATCTATCTATCTATCTATCTATCTATCTATCTCTCTCTCTATCTATCTATCTATCTACTTATCTATCTAATCTGTCTAATGCAAGCACATATGCATTTACCTAACATCTACCTGTCTATCTTTTTATTTATCTATCTAATGCAAACATATATGAATTACCTATCTTTCTATTGTAAACATATATGTGTTTACCTATTATCTACCTATCTATCTGTCCATTTGTCAATCAATCTATCTATCAATCTATTGCAAGCATGATATATAATTTGCCTGAGATTTGTCTGTGTGTGTGTCTGTGTGGATGTATATATATATATAAATATTCTTATTCTCCTGGGAGTTGTAGTTTGGTGAGACAACGGCCCTCTTGGGCTGAGGAGACGGGAGACCCTGCGGAACCACAACTCCCAGGATTGCATAGCATTGAGTCACGGCAGTTACAGTGTCAATGCATACTTTAACTGCCATAGCTCCATGCAGAGCCGGCTCTAGGTAATTTTCAAGTGTAGGCGAACAGAATTTTGGCACACCCCCCCCCCCCCCCCCCAAACCAATCACTGAAAAATAAAAGCATTGAATACGCGAAAATGTTGGATCAGGGGTCCTCAAACTTTTTAAGCCGAGGGCCGGTCCACAATCCTTCAGACTGTTGAGGGGCCGGATTATCATTTGAAAAAAAAAATACAATCAAATTCCGATGCACACTGCACATGTCTTATTTGTAGTGCAAAATAAGAGGAACAAGAGGAAGAACAATGAAAGAACAATACAATATTTAAAAATAAAAACAATTTTAACCAACATACATTGATCAGGATTTCAATGGGAAATGTGGTCCTGCTTCTGGCCAATGAGATAGTCAAGTTAATTAGGATTGTTGTTGTTGTTGTTTTTGTGTGCCTTCAAGTCATTTCAGACTTTGGGTGAGCCTAAGTCTAAAATCTATTTATTTATTATTTATTTATTTACTGCATTTATTTACTACATTTGTATCACACCCTTCTGACCCCAAAGGGGACTCAGAGTGGCTTACAAATTATATGTACATACAATATATTATATTATTAGCATAGCACAATATTAGCATTATATATTACTATATTTAACTATGCCACTATACTGTAATATTATTAGTAATATTGTATGTAATATAGAACATATAATTAATATTATTATATGGTATTATTGTTAGTGTTATATTGTATTACAAGTCATTTCAGACTTTGGGTGAGCCTAAGTCTAAAATCTATTTATTTATTATTTATTTATTTACTGCATTTATTTACTACATTTGTATCACACCCTTCTGACCCCAAAGGGAACTCAGAGTGGCTTACAAATTATATGTACATACAATATATTATATTATTAGCATAGCACAATATTAGCATTATATATTACTATATTTAACTATGCCACTATACTGTAATATTATTAGTAATATTGTATGTAATATAGAACATATAATTAATATTATTATATGGTATTATTGTTAGTGTTATATTGTATTACAAGTCATTTCAGACTTTGGGTGAGCCTAAGTCTAAAATCTATTTATTTATTATTTATTTATTTACTGCATTTATTTACTACATTTGTATCACACCCTTCTCACCCCAAAGGGGACTCAGAGTGGCTTACAAATTATATGTACATAGAATATATTATATTATTAGCATAGCACAATATTAGCATTATATATTACTATATTTAACTACTAGCTGTGCCCGGCCACATGTTGCTGTGGCAAAGTGGTGGTGGTATTGGTTAAAAGTTGTTGTGGAATTTTTATTTGACATTATTTGTATTTTTTTAAAATTAATTTTATTGTAACTTATCTTTTTTATTTATTATATTTTATTATTTTGTTGTATTATTTTTAGTTATTTTGTTATAATATTTTATTGTATTAATTTTTAGTGTTTTTAATTATTTTTTATTGTTTTATTTGTATTTATTTTATATTTATGGGCTGAGTGGGTTGCTAGGAGACCAAGTGGGCGGAGCTTAGCCTTCTAAACTGGCAGCAATTGGATAAAAACAATTATTGCTTTCCCTCTAAGTAGGACTTTATTTTTCTTTTCTTTTTGTTGTATCAACCTAGAGGCATGGATGATGGGTTGTGTTGTCAAATTTCGAGGTTGGGGGGCCTGTAGTTTTGTTGTTTTGTCCGCTGCCCTGATGCCATCACTCTTTTATATATATAGATGCCACTATACTGTAATATTATTAGTAATATTATATGTAATATAGAACATATAATTAATATTATTATATGGTATTATTGTTAGTGTTATATTGTATTACATTATAATATTATTATCAATATTATATGCATATACAATATATTATATTATAAAACTGAGGGAGGGGGCCAGATAAATGACCTCAGAGGGCCACATCCGGCCCCCGGGCCTTAGTTTGGGGACCCCTGTGTTGGATAATAAGGAGGGATGAAGGAAAAGCCTATTAAACATCAAATTACATTAAGATTTTACAAATTAAGCACCAAAAGCAGAGAAGGTAAAGACTACAAATCCCGGCTTTCCATAGCCGTTCAAGAGGATGCCGAACTGCATTACGTCTCCAGTGCCGATGCACCCTTGGAGAGCTCAGAACTAAAACCATTGCTTTTCGGGAGCGGACTGGCTAGATGCCAGCTAGTTGGCCGTCCTCTTTGGTCTTTATATATTCCTTCCCATTTTATATCTTCCCCGGGAGAGATGGAGAGGAGGAGGAGGAGAGTGAGTGTCTGGAAGCCTCCTGCAATGCAGATATTACAGCAAAAACAACAAACCCGGAGAGCTTGGCAAGGCCGGGAGGAGCGGGAGATTGGCGGCACTGAAGATGCATTTTTCCTCCCAAACCGTCTCATAACCTGTTGGGACACTTACCGTATATACTCGAGTATAACCCGACCCGAATATAAGCCAAGGCACCTAATTTTACCACAAAAAACTGGGATAACTGATTGACGCGAGTATAAGCCGAGGGTGGGAAATGCAGCAGCTACTGGTCAATTTCAAAATAAAAATAGATACCAATAACATTTCATTAATCGAGGCATCAGTAGGTTAAATGTTTTTGAATATTTACCGTTTTTTAAAGAAAAACAATAAACTAGGTCTATAAGTGGAAAAGTAGTGGCAAAAAAAACCAATATGGTATCAACAATAAATAATAATAATAATAATAAGTGCAGACTGTGCAAGGAAACAGATGAAACCATTGATCATATCCTCAGCTGCTGTAAGAAAATTGCACAGACAGACTACAAACAGAGGCACAACTATGTGGCCCAAATGATTCATTGGAACCTATGCCTCAAGTATCACCTCCCTGCAGTTAAGAACTGGTGGGATCACAAACCTGCAAAAGTATTGGAAAATGAACACGCAAAGATACTGTGGGACTTCCGAATCCAGACTGACAAAGTTCTGGAACACAACACACCAGACATCACAGTTGTGGAAAAGAACAAGGTTTGGATCATTGATGTTGCCATCCCAGGTGACAGTCGCATTGATGAAAAACAACAGGAAAAACTCAGCCGCTCTCAGGACCTCAAGATTGAACTTCAAAGACTCTGGCAGAAACCAGTGCAAGTGGTCCCGGTGGTGATGGGCACACTGGGTGCCGTGCCAAAAGATCTCAGCCGGCATTTGGAAACAATAGACATTGACAAAATTACGATCTGCCAGCTGCAAAAGGCCACTCTACTGGGATCTGCACGCATCATCCGAAAATACATCACACCGTCCTAGACACTTGGGAAGTGTTCGACTTGTGATTTTGTGATACGAAATCCAGCATATCTATCTTGTTTGCTGTGTCATACAACGTCGTTGTGTCAATAATAATAATAATAATAATAATAATAATAATAATAACTTCATTTGGATCCCACCCTATCTCCCCATGGGGACTCAGGCCGGCTTCCAACATATATAAACAATGCTTATATAAACAATGCAGAGCTAGATATAGATCTATAATTATAGATACTAATTTCACATATGCATTTCCCCCTGAAACATTTGCAAATCCCCTGTGTCTCTGTGTGTGTGCATTTCCCCTACAATATTTGCAAGCCTTATATATATATGTATATATATTCATATCTATCTAGACATGTCTATATATATTTGTGTATTCATTTCCCCCCTGTAATATTTGCAAGCCCTATATATAGGAAGGTAAGAATATATTCATATCTATCTAGACCTCTCTCTTTATATAGATATTTGCAAAGACTTGCAAACATATGAGGGTAAATTCATATAAAAAATAATGTGTATTTATGGCTATAGATACACAGGTACATGGATCTATATGTATAAAGGATTTGCAAAGACCTGCAAACATATGAGGGTAAATTCATATAAAAAAATAATGTGTATTTATGGCTACAGATACACAGGTACATGGATCTATATGTATAAAGGATTTGCAAAGACCTGCAAACATATGAGGGGAAATTCATGTATAAAATTAATGTATATAGATACACATATATGTACATAGAGATGGCAAAAGCTTACAAGGAGTTAATGCCTATATATCTGTAAGAGATTTTAATAAATATTTCAGGGGAAAATGCTTTCATAAGATTAATGAATATATATATTTTTCTTCTTCCTGACTTGCAAGAGTGTCTCTCTTTTCAAAACATGTATATACTGTATTGCAAAAAGTGCTGCATTGGTTATGGATCCCATTTGTCCGGTCCTCCGTTCCCAGGGCAGCAATATCCATTTATATTCCAAGACAAGCTTATTGAGTTCCTTCTTTCTCTATATCAGCATTTCCTATCTCTTGTGGGATTTATATTCCTCTGATATTTGCCAGGCAGATGTTTCTATAGTTATATATTTGAAGTATTTGATCTATTTGGGAGCATCAAAGAGGAAAAGGGAATACCGTATATACTCGAGTATAAGCCAAGTTTTTCTGCCCTTTTTTAGGACTCAAAAAGCCCCCCTCGGCTTATACTCGGTGAGGCTCCTAGTTGGCTCACATTCGGGTCGGCTTATACTCGAGTATATATGGTACATTTATTATTTTTATTTTATAATAGTAAAGACTTTCTGTATATACTTCAGTTTTCAGTATTAATGTCAAAAATACATAGTATGATTTTACATAAGATTTGTGCTACATTAGAACAGTAAAGACAAATATCACTTAATTAAAATAAACATTAAATAGCAAAAAAAAGGTGTAAACACTAAGCTATTATTATTGGTATTATTACATTTATTATTCTACTCTTATCATTATCATTACATTTATTATTTTACTCTATTATTATTGTCACTACTGTATTACATTTATTTTACTCTATTTTTATTATTATTGATACATCTATGATTTCACTCTGATTATTGTTATTATTACATTTATTATTTTACTGTATTTATTATTATTATGACACAGTGAACAAGATCTATATGCTGGATTTATTATTATTATTATTATTATTACTATTATTATTGACACAAAGATATAGTATGATACAGCAAATGAGATCTATATGCTAGATTTATTATTATTATTATTACTATTATTATTGACACAAAGACATAGAATGACACAGCAACGAGATATATATATGCTGGATTTATTATTATTATTATTATTATTATTGTTGACACAAAGACATAGTATGACACAGCAAACGAGAGATCTATATGCTGGATTTATTATTATTATTATTATTATTATTATTATTATTGACACAAAGACATAGAATGACACAGCAACGAGATATATATATGCTGGATTTATTATTATTATTATTATTATTATTATTATTATTATTGACACAAAGACATAGAATGACACAGCAACGAGATATATATGCTGGATTTATTATTATTATTATTATTATTATTATTATTATTATTGACACAAAGACATAGTATGACACAGCAAATGAGATCTATATGCTGGATTTATTATTATTATTATTATTATTATTATTATTATTGCTATTATTATTGACACAAAGACATAGAATGACACAGCAACGAGATATATATGCTGGATTTATTATTATTATTATTATTATTATTATTACTATTATTATTGATACAAAGACATAATATGACACAGCAAATGAGATCTATATGCTGGATTTATTATTATTATTATTATTATTATTATTATTATTGCTATTATTATTGACACAAAGACATCGTATGACACAGCAAATGAGATATATATGCTAGATTTATTATTATTATTATTGACACAAAGACATCGTATGACACAGCAAACAAAATATATATGCTGGATTTATTATTATTATTATTGACACAAAGACATCGTATGACACAGCAAACAAAATATATATGCTGGATTTATTATTATTATTATTGACACAAAGACATTGTATGACACAGCAAATGAGAAATATATGCTGCATTTATTATTATTATTATTATTATTATTATTATTATTATTATTGACACAAAGACATTGTATGACACAGCGAACGAGATATATATGCTGGATTTATTATTATTATTATTATTATTATTATTATTATTATTGACACAAAGACATTGTATGACACAGCAAACGAGATATATATGCTAGATTTATTATTATTATTTTATTATGACACAGCAAACAAGATAGATATGCTGGATTTCGTATCACAAAATCACAAGTCGAACACTTCCCAAGTGTCTAGGACTGTGTGATGTATTTTCGGATGATGATGCAGATCCCAGTAGGGTGGCCTTTTGCAGTTGGCAGATCGTAATTTTGTCACTGTCTATTGTTTCCAAATGCTGGCTGAGATCTTTTGGCATGGCACCCAATGTGCCCATCACCACCGGGACCACCTGCACTGGTTTCTGCCAGGGTCTTTGAAGTTTTATTATTATTATTATTATTATTATTATTATTATTATTATTATTATTATTATTATTATTGGCATTGGACTGGGCCCTTGGGGTCTCTTCCAGCTCGAGGACGCTCAGATTATTATCTTTTTCAGATGCTTTGCTCTCGACGTTCTCTGAGAAGGACAGTCCGAAGCCCATGTTCCACGAAGCGGGCTCCAACCAGGTCCTGATCGGAGGCCAAGGAGCACTATGGCTCCTGACTTTTACGGGTTCGGCGGTCATTCAGAAGAAGGTAAGACTCTGGATATAAGACTCTGGGTTTCTGCGAGTTTTCCAGGCTGCATGGCCATGTTCCAGAAGCATTCTCTCCTGATGTTTCTCCCACATCTTGCTAAAGACACCAGGCTGCACACAGAACGTAGTCTTTTATAGTTTACTAGCTGTGCCCGGCCACGCGTTGCTGTGGCATTGTCTGGTGGTGTTGGTGAGAAATTTGAGTTAGTGGTGGTATTGAATGTGTGTTGTATGGTTGTCTTTATGTTTAGTATGTACAGTAGAGTCAGGCCTCGCTTAGTATACAGCTATCTTTTTTCTATGTGAAAAAGATAAGCAAACACTCTAAAGGTTCCAAACATAAAAAGAGATGTGACATGTCAGGACCACAGAAATAGTCAGCCTCTGCAAACCTTAGGATTGTATGATGATGTTGTTATTATTACTATTATTATTATTGAGAGGCTTGGTGGCCATCTGTTGGGAGTGCTTGGATTGTGTCCTGCATGGCAGATCGTGGGAGGTGTTTGCTGGCCCTGATTGTTTAGTGTTTGGCATTCCCGTGTTTTAAGAGTGTTGTTTTTTATTTGGTGTTGTGATTTTAAGCTTGTTAAAATATTAGAAGAGAGATTGTGTTGATTGTCATGGTTCATAGCATATATTTAAAATATAGAGTATTAAAATGGGTTGGATATTGTAGAAGGTTGGAGTGGAGATAAATGGTTTGAATGATGGGCGGGCGCTAGGACCCAGGGGACAGCTTTTTCCCATTGCCTGCCTTCCCTCTTGCCGGCGGCCATGAGGGCTTCTCTTTTCCCTCCCTGGCATGGCTCCCGATGGGGCGTTGTGGGTTCTCTCCATGTGGAGGTGCGTAAAGTGATTTTGTGTTGTTTCAACCTTAAGGCGTGGATGATGGGTTGTGTTGTCCAATGTCGAGGTTGGGGGGCCCGTAGTTTAGTTGCTTTGCTCGGTGCCCGAATTCCATCACTCTTTTATATATATAGATTAGGAAATAAGCAGAGAAATAGTTCATCAAAGGTAAAAGCTCAGTTCCAAAATATAGTTACAAAACAAGGCTGTAATCCTGAAATCCATAGAAGCATAGGCATGAAACAAAATCCTTTCAAAGGAAGCCAAAGTCCCAGAAACGAGAATACATCCAGGCTACGAGGTAATACAGGAACGCAGACTTGATACAGGAAAGCAGACTTGGTTCTTAACTCAAGCTAGGAAGTTGCTTTTGACAAAGATCTCCCTCTCAGCAGACTGTTTTAATAGCATAACATGAAGGCATTTCTTTGCCCTTTTACCTCCCTCTTATTTGCTATTCGGAGGCTTCTGCGCAACCCCCGAAATTTCAGCTAACTAGCGCAATCATTGTCAAGGCCGTCAAGGCCACTGAGCTCGCTAGTGTTATCAGAGCTACTCTCCCTTTCTGCTTCTTGCACCTGAAAAGCATCATCAGAAACAACATCATTTCTTCCCATGGGAAAAACTCCCTGCTCTTCATCTCCCACAGCAGGAACACTCTGCACTTGCATCCCAGAATCCTCATCAGAGTCACACAAAGGCAAAGGCTGAGTCACAACATGTGTGAAGCTTCGCTGTGAGAGAAGGCTCTGTGAGAGCGAAGCTGTTTATCTGCATGAGAAAGAAGCCCAGCGTGGAAGCAAAGAAGGAAGTATAAAGAACATTATTGTATGACACAGCAAACAAGATAGACATGCTGGATTTCATATCACAAAATCACAAGTCGAATACTTCCCAAGTGTCTAGGACTGTGTGATATATTTATTATTATTGTTATTATTATTATTATTATTATTATTATTATTATTTTATGACACAGCAAACAAGATAGACATGCTGGATTTCGTATCACAAAATCACAAGTTAGACACTTCCCAAGTGTCTAGAACTGTGTGATGTATTTTCGGATGATGGGTGCAGATCCTTTTGCCTTTTGCAGTTGGCAGATCGTGATTTTGTCAATGTCTATTGTTTCCAAATGCCAGCTGAGATCTTTTGGCACAGCACCCAGTGTGCCCATCACCATCGGGACCACCTGCACTGGTTTCTGCCAGAGTCTTTGAAGTTCAATCTTGAGGTCCTGATAGCGGCTGAGTTTTTCCTGTTGTTTTTCGTCAATGCGACTCTCACCTGGGATGGCAACATCAATGATCCAAACCTTTTTCTTTTCCACAACTGTGATGTCTGGTGTGTTGTGTTCAAGAACTTTGTCAGTCTGGATTCGGAAGTCCCACAATATCTTTGCGTGCTCATTTTCCACAACCTTTGCAGGTTTGTGATCCTACCAGTTCTTTGCTGCTGGGAGGTGGTACTTGAGGCATAAGTTCCAATGAATCATTTTGGCCACAGAGTTGTGCCTCTGTTTGTAGTCTGTCTGTGCGATTTTCTTACAGCAGCTGAGAATATGATCCATGGTTTCGTTGGTTTCCTTGCACAGTCTGCATTTTAATAATAATAATAAAACTTTATTTATACCCCGCCTATTTTGGGTCATCAGCTGATTTCTGTGGTTGCCATGAGGATTTACCTGCTTCACTCTTTTGTTCTCTGTTCCAGATCCCTCTGAAGGCCGACGAGAAGGCGGAGAAGGATTGCAAAAAAAGGGCGACATTAGGAGAGGTGAGGAGAGAGAGCGTGATGGGTGCTACAAGCCATGCATCCCTTATCGGAAATGCTGGGGACCCAAAGTATTAGGGGGTGTTTATGGATTTGGGAATATTTATATACAACTCTTCTTTCATACCTTTTCTTTCTGTTCCTTCTTCTTTCTTCTCTCTTTTGCAGGACGACTGCGAGAACACCATCCGGCTGATCAAGAAGCTGGACTACCGGATCATGGTCTGCGGGACCAATGCCGGTTCCCCCAAATGCTGGTTCCTGGTGAGCGGGAAGGCAGAGGAGGGAGGTGGGAGAAGCAGCCCCAAATGTCACCACGATACATAGATTTGCTCCCGTCTCTTCTCTCTCAGGTGAACCAGACTTTGCAGCAGGACAAGGAAGGCCACGTTGTCACGCTCTCCGCGGACAACATTGTCCCGCCGCTGCTATCCCAGGAAGCTGTGGCCGTTGCCATCGGTATGGCGTCGAGAAACCGTTCTGCCCTTCCAGAGCTCAGGGTTTGGGTTTCTTAACAGTGTCTCATGTCAATATTGGCTGATTGAGACAAATTACCTTCCTCAGTCTCAATTCCTCTCTGCCAAATCTGGCAGCTGCCCAGATCACACAGAACAAACTTCAGCCTACTCCGGTTTCAGCTGTAACAGCGGCTCAAACTTTATTTACAACTTACTGTATATACTTGAGTATAAGCCAACCCAAATATAAGCCAAGGCACCTAATTTTCCCACAAAAAAACTGGGATAACTTATTGACCCGAGTATAAACCGAGTTTGGGAAATGCAGCAGCTATTGGTCAATTTCAAAATAAAAATAGACGCCAATAAAATTACATTAAATGATGCATCAGTATAGTAAATAATGTATATATCTGGATACAAATATACAGGTACATGGATCTATATGTATTTAGGATTTGCAAACTCCTGCAAACATATGAGGGGAAAATGCATATATAAAATTAATGTATATCAATAGATACAGATACAGTAGAGTCTCACTTATCCAACACTCACTTATCCAACGTTCTGGATTATCCAACACATTTTTTAGTCAATGTTTTCAATACATCGTGATATTTTGGTGCTAAATTCGTAAATACAGTAATTACAACATAACATTACTGTGTATTGAACTACTTTTTCTGTCCAATTTGTTGTATAACATAATGTTTTGATGCTTAATTTGTAAAATCATAACCTAATTTGATGTTTAATAGGCTTTTCCTTAATCTCTCCTTATTATCCAACATATTCGCTTATTCAACGTTCTGCCGGCCCGTTTACGTTGGATAAGCGAGACTCTACTGTATATAAGTACATAGGTATTGCAAATGCATGCAATGCCTATATATCTGTAGGAGAGTTTAACTAATATTTCAGGGGAAAATGCTTTTATAAGAGTAATTGATATATATTTTTCTTCTTCCTGACTTGCAAGGGCGTATTTCCTTTTTCAAAACATTCCCTTGGTTAAGAGCGAGGGAGGCTTTGGAAAACACACTGATAAGGGAGGGTAAGAGAGAAATATTTCATATATTGCAAACAATGGCCTCTAGGTTCTGTGCCCTTGACCTTGACCCCTTTATAAGCCGAGGGAGGCATTTTTAGCTCAAAAAAAGGGGTGAAAAACTCGGCTTATCTTCGAGTATATACGGTATGTACAAAGCATGTCGGACCAGAGCCATCTCCGTCCGACTACATCAAAGCCCGATTCAGGCGTGCTGACAGATCTCATTCCTCTCTTATCTCAAACATGACGTATATCCGATTACAAAGCGGAACCTCCAAATTGCTACGCTCTAGCAATTCATTCCCACTCTATGCAATTAACCACTGCACTACCAACAGCTTTAAACTTTTAGCACAATTTCACACTACATTAATGCATTTTACCAACATCTCCTGTGTCAGGGAATCCGCACCAGGCTTTCCAGGGAAAGCCAGGTTACCTGTTCAATGCCGAGACCATTGGTGAACTGGTCTCGGCACCTTGGAGAGCTCCTCTGAGACCGAGATTGAAGCCCAGAAGAAGCTCAAGACTGCACTGAGACTACATAGCAGGCATGGGCAAACTTGGGCCCTCCAGGTGTTTTGCCCAATTTAGGAGTGCTCACAGATCTCATCCTCTCATCTCAAACATGACGTATATCCGATTACAAAGGGAACCTCCAAATAGCTACGCTCTAGCAATTCATTCCCACTCTATGCAATTAACCACTGCACTACTGGATTACATACACACACCTACAGCTTTAAACTCTTAGCACAATTTCACACTACATTAATGCATTTTACCAACATCTTCCAAGGAAAGCCAGGTCACCTCTTCTCCCAGGAGCTGAATCCATTGGTGAACTGGTCTCGGCACCTTGGAGAGCTCCTCTGAGACTGAGACTGAAGCCCAGAGGAAGCTCAAGACTGCACTGAGACTACATAGCAGGCATGGGCAAACTTGGGCCCTCCAGGTGTTTTGCCCGATTCAGGAGTGTTCACAGATCTCATTCCTTTCTTATCTCAAACATGACGCATATCCGATTACAAAAAGCTACGCTCTAGCAATTCATTCTCACTCTATGCAATTAACCACTGCACTACTGGATTACATACACACACCTACAGCTTTAAACTCTTAGCACAATTTCACACTACATTAATGCATTTTACCAACATCTTCCAAGGAAAGCCAGGTCACCTCTTCTCCCAGGAGCTGAATCCATTGGTGAACTGGTCTCGGCACCTTGGAGAGCTCCTCTGAGACTGAGACTGAAGCCCAGAGGAAGCTCAAGACTGCACTGAGACTACATAGCAGGCATGGGCAAACTTGGGCCCTCCAGGTGTTTTGCCCGATTCAGGAGTGTTCACAGATCTCATTCCTTTCTTATCTCAAACATGACGCATATCCGATTACAAAAAGCTACGCTCTAGCAATTCATTCCCACTCTATGCAATTAACCACTGCACTACTGGATTACATACACACACCGACAGCTTCAAACTCTTAGCACAATTTCACACTACATTAATGCATTTTACCATCTCCTGTGTCAGGGAATCCGCACCAGGCTTTCCAGGAAAACTAGGTCACCTCTTCTCCCAGGTGCTGAATCCATTGGTGAACTGGTTTCGGCACCTTGGAGAGGTCCTCTGAGATCAAGATTGAAGCCCAGAGGAAGCTCAAAACTACACTGAGACTATATAGCAGGCATGGGCAAACTTGGGCCCTCCAGGAGTTTTGGACTTCAACTCCCACAATTCCTAACAGCCTCTTCCTCCTCTCCTCCCCATTCTTCCTCTTCTCTTTCTTCATCCATCTTCCCCTTTCCTTCAATTCCTGACATCTCCTTAATCATGAAAGACAATTTGGGGTTCAGAAGAAAGAAGCGATGGGGGCGGGATGTGTTTTGACTCCCCATACGTAACAAATAACTCAGTTTACTCCTGTGATCATTCGTATTTTTAGAAGGGAACCTTTATTCCGCTGTGTCGGGGAAGAAAGGTATGATCCAGAGAAGCTACGGAACCAAGAAAGGCATCAAGACGGAAGACAGCTGGCTGGCCAGTAAGAGAAAAACCACTTCTAACTTCGCCAGGTTTTCTTAACATCATGAGGGACAGATTTTGTAAATTATTATTATTATTATTATTATTATTATTATTATTATTATTATTTTATTATGACACAGCAAACAAGATAGATATGCTGGATTTCCTATCACAAAATCACAAGTCCAACACTTCCCAAGTGTCTAGGACTGTGTGATGTATTTTCGGATGATGCGTGCAGATCCCAGCAGGGTGGCCTTTTGCAGTTGGCAGATCGTAATTTTGTCAATGTCTATTGTTTCCAAATGCCGGCTGAGATCTTTTGGCACCCAGTGTGCCCATCACCACCGGGACCACCTGCACTGGTTTCTGCCAGAATCTTTGAAGTTCAATCTTGAGGTCCTGAGTTTTTCCTGTTGTTTTTCATCAATGCGACTGTCACCTGGGATGGCAACATCAATGATCCAAACCTTTTTCTTTTCCACCACTGTGATGTCTGGTGTGTTGTGTTCCAGAACTTTGTCAGTCTGGATTCGGAAGTCCCACAGTATCTTTGCGTGCTCATTTTCCAATACTTTTGCAGGTTTGTGGTCCCACCAGTTCTTTACTGCTGTGAGGTGGTACTTGAGGCATAATTTGGGCCACAGAGTTGTGCCTCTGTTTCTAGTCTGTCTGTGCGATTTTCTTACAGCAGCTGAGGATATGATCAATGGTTTCGTCGGTTTCCTTGCAAGTCTGCATTTTGGGTCATCAGCTGATTTTTCGATCTTGGCCTGAATTGCCTTTGTCCTGATGTCTTGCTCCTGGGCTGCAAGGCCTTCTGTCTCCTTCTTCAGGGTCCCATTCGTGAGCCAGAGCCAGGTCTTCTCCTTATCAGCTTTTCCTTCAATTTTGTCAAGGAACTTTCCATGCAATGTTTGTGGTGCCAGCTGTCAGCTCTAGTTTGTAGTGCGGTTTTCTTGTACTGGTTTTTTGTCTGCTGTGCTTTGAGTAGTTTCTGATTTTGGACTTCAATCAAAGCAGGTTCTTCACTTTGCTTTCCATATTCTGCCAGGGCATGTTCTTCTTCTTTGACTGCTTGTTTTACTTGTAAGAGTCCTCTGCCCCCTGATCTTCGAGGCAGATATAGCTGGTCAATATCACTGCGAGGGTGCAGTGAGTGATGAATGGTCATGAGTTTTCTTGTTTTTCTGTCCAAATTGTCCAGTTCCGCCTGTGTCCAATTTATAATGCCAGCAGTATATCTTATGAATAATAATAATTATTATTATTATTATTATTATTATTATTATTATTATTATACTCTGTCCGGCTCTTCGGCTTAGAAATGGAGATGAGCACCAACCCCCAGAGTCGGACACGACTGGACTTAATGTCAGGGGAAACCTTGACCTTTACTTACTATCTATTTAATCCAACTGTGGTGGTTGTCTTGCCCGAAAACCCGTCTCCTTCTCCAGAATCGGAATTTGTCGGTGCTGCCCTGCTTCCTGAGGACGATCAGAGGAAAGACGAGATCTTTTTCTTCTACAATGATGTCAACGAATCGGCCGGACTGGACAAGGAGCCCTACAGAGCTCACCTGGGACGGGTCTGCAAGGTAAGGCAGAGATCTGAAAGGTGGATCTCGAATTGGTCAAGCAAACGAACCCAATGGGTGCTTCTCCCCAAGGCTTCCTCTTCATCAATTTGGCCTGCATCAATAAGAGTCTAGTGTCTATGAGGGTTGAATGAACAGTAATGCCTCCACCTTCATTACTTGGGTTTGGATGGGAGTATTTTAATAAATCATAGGCAGAAATAATCCTTAGAACGTGCTCTTTAACGACCACTATTCACTTTCCCACATCATCACCAGACAATTGGATACATTTCTGCCAACAATTAACAAGTTTTCTGAAGCCGTCACGGAAGAAGTCGACACTCTGTTTCTGCAACCGGCGTCTCACAGTCCCCATCGTGCACAGATATTCCGAAGCAATAATGTGACCCACACTTTCTTGTGAAATGCCGATTATGCTTGAAATTTCTCTCTGAGTGACACAACGATCGTCCTGAATCAATCTGTCCACCTTTTGCTTGTGAAACTCGGTGGTTGCTGTCACAGGACGTCCAACTCTTTGTCACGCAAGTCAATGTTCCCACCTCAACATCTTTAAACTTACTTGCCCAACGACGCACAGGACTCACATCAACACAATCCCCATAAACAGCGTGCATTCTCTGAGGAATCTCCTTTGGGAATTTCCAATGAATCTCCAATGACTGCACGTTGCTTAAGTCGCATTGGCCAACCATCTGCGCAGGGTTCCATATTTCGCACTTTAACAACACAACCGTCCAATGCTAAGGCTTCCCCGTCTGCGCAGGGTTCCATACTTCGCACTTTAACAACACAACCGTTCAATGCTAAGGCTTCCCCGTCTGCGCAGGGTTCCATACTTCGCACTTTAACAACACAACCGTTCAATGCTAAGGCTTCCCCGTCTGCGCAGGGTTCCATACTTCACACTTTAACAACACAACCGTTCAATGCTAAGTCTTCCCTGTCTGCGCAGGGTTCCATACTTCACACTTTAACAACACAACCGTCCAATGCTAAGGCTTCCCCGTCTGCATAGGGTTCCATACTTCGCCCTTTAACAACACAACCTTTCAATGCTAAGGCTTCCCCGTCTGCATAGGGTTCCATACTTCGCACTTTAACAACACAACCGTTCAATGCTAAGGCTTCCCTGTCTGCACAGGGTTCCGTACTTTGCACTTTAACAACACAACCGTTCAATGCTAAGGCTTCCCTGTCTGCGCAGGGTTCCATACTTCACGCTTTAACAACACAACCTTTCAATGCTAAGGCTTCCCCGTCTGCATAGGGTTCCGTACTTTGCACTTTAACAACACAACCGTTCAATGCTAAGGTTTCCCTGTCTGCACAGGGTTCCGTACTTTGCACTTTAACAACACAACCGTTCAATGCTAAGGCTTCCCTGTCTGCGCAGGGTTCCATACTTCACGCTTTAACAACACAACCGTTCAATGCTAAGGTTTCCCTGTCTGCACAGGGTTCCGTACTTTGCACTTTAACAACACAACCGTTCAATGCTAAGGCTTCCCCGTCTGCGCATGGTTCCATACTTCACGCTTTAACAACACAACCGTTCAATGCTAAGGCTTCCCCGTCTGCGCAGGGTTCCATACTTCACGCTTTAACAACACAACCGTTCAATACTAAGGCTTCCCCGTCTGCGCAGGGTTCCATACTTCACGCTTTAACAACACAACCGTTCAATGCTAAGGCTTCCCTGTCTGCACAGGGTTCCGTACTTTGCACTTTAACAACACAACCGTTCAATGCTAAGGTTTCCCTGTCTGCACAGGGTTCCGTACTTTGCACTTTAACAACACAACCGTTCAATGCTAAGGCTTCCCTGTCTGCGCAGGGTTCCATACTTCACGCTTTAACAACACAACCGTTCAATGCTAAGGCTTCCCCGTCTGCGCAGGGTTCCATACTTCACGCTTTAACAACACAACCGTTCAATGCTAAGGCTTCCCCGTCTGCGCAGGGTTCCATACTTCACGCTTTAACAACACAACCGTTCAATGCTAAGGCTTCCCACCAAATGGAACTAACTGTACAGGAGAGTCTACTGAACAAGCCAGTCCCTGCTACACGCCAGTATGGCCATCTGTTGAGGAGTTACGAAGGCGGCGGCATTACTTTTCATTCAACCTCCATATTCTGCCTTGGTCAAACCACACCTGGAATTGTACTGTGTCCCACTCTGGGAACCACAATTGAAGGGAGATGTTGACAAGCTGGAATGTGTCCGAGGGAGGATGACTCAAAGGATCAAGGATCTGGAGAACAAGCCCTATGAGGAGCGGTTTAAAGAGCTAGGCATGTTTAGCATGCATATGAGAAAGCTCAGAGATAGGAGACATGAAGTCATAGGGAGGAAGAAGCAAGCATGTTTTATGTTGCTCTGGAGACTAGGACACAAAACTACAGGAAAGGAGATTCCACCTGAACATCAGGAGGAACTTCCTCACTGTGAGAGCTGTTCAGCAGTGGAACTCTCTGCCCCAGAGTGTGGTGGAGGCTCCTTCTTTGGAGGCTTTTAAGCAGAGGCTGGATGGCCATCTGTCAGGGGTGCTTTGAATGCAATTTTCCTGCTTCTTGGCAGAATGGGGTTGGACTGGACGGCCCACCAGGTCTCTTCCAACTCTAGGATTCTATGATTCTTAATGCGTCCCCGTCTGCCTTCCCAGGTGGACCAAGGCGGGAAGCCCATCCTGACCGACTCCTGGAGCACCTTCCTCAAGGCCCGACTCGTGTGCGGACACCCCAACGAGCCCATGCGCTTCCACCGCCTCCGGGGCGCCTTCGTCTTCCGAAAGGAGGAGAAAGGCGAGGCCGTTCTCTATGGCGTCTTCTCCAGCACTTGGTGAGGGACAGGGAGCCTCACTCACATTTATCTATCTCTACCTCTATATCTATTTTTCTATTTATCCATATCCATATACATCTATCTCTCTATTTAAAAAAAGTATGTATTTATGTCTATTTGTATCACAAAGGCTATTGCTGGGTGAAGTGGCCCTCTGTGGTGTCACTGGATCGATTGCTGCTAGGTGAACGATTGGCTGTTGCTAGGTGAAGTGGCCCTCTGTGGTGTCACTGGATTGACTACTGCAAGGGGAAGGACTGGCTGTTGATGGGTGAAGTGGCCTGCTGTGGTGTCACTGGATTGAATATTGTTAGATGAAGGGTTGGCTGATGCTAGGTGAAGTGGCCCATCGTGGTGTTGCTGGATTGATTGCTGCTAGGTGAAGGGTTGGCTGTTACTGGGTGAAGTGGTCCATTGTGGTGTCGCTGGGTTGACTGCTGCTAGGTGAAAAGTTGACTGTTGCTGGGTGAAGTGGCCCGCTGTGGTGTCACTGGATTGAATATTGCTAGGTGAAGCATTGGCTGATGCTAGGTGAAGTGGTCCATTGTGGTGTCGCTGGATTGACTGCTGCTAGGTGAAGGGTTGACTGTTACTGGGTGAAGTGGCCCATTGTGGTGTCACTGGATTGAATATTGCTAGGTGAAGCGTTGGCTGATGTTAGGTGAAGTGGCCCGCTGTGGTGTCGCTGGATTGACTGCTGTTAGGTGAAGGGTTGGCTGTTGCTAGGTGAAGTGGCCCATTGTGGTGTCGCTGGATTGACTGCTGTTAGGTGAAGGGTTGGCTGATGCTAGGTGAAGTGGCCCATTGTGGTGTCGCTGGGTTGACTGCTGCTAGGTGAAAAGTTGACTGTTGCTGGGCGAAGTGGCCCGCTGTGGTGTCGCTGGATTGACCGCTGCTAGGTGAAGGACTGGCTGTTGCTGGGTGAAGTGGCCCGCTGTCTTCTCAGAGATGGAGAAGGTAGTCGGGTATCAGTCTCAATTAGTCCCACGAAATACTAGGGATTTGCTGTATCTGTGTTTCTTTTCCGAAGGGGTTCGTCGGCCGTTTGCTCGTACTCGATGAAAAGAGTCAGCTCCCTCTTCAAGACATCCGGCTTCAAAGGGTTTTCTGGAAGCTTACCCAACCCCAGACCTGGAACGGTAGAGTATACCTTCTTTTCCAAAGTCAATAATGCCAATAATATTATTGTTATCATTGTTATTAATACTGTTTGTTGCACTCCAGGCTTGGAAATACCTATGACCACCGCACCACACAAGAGTCCATGAATTAAGCAAATAACTTATAGTAGAAAACATATAAAAAGCATATAAGCATCAGGAATAAGAAAGGAAGATATAAAATTCAACGGTTTAGCTACAAGTGATAACCAAACAATAATCCTAAGGTCTCATAAAGTTCCAGAGGCGGCAAAGTGCAGAAACAGCCAGGAATCACAGATACAGCGTAAATCCACAATCAGGAAGGTATAACTAGTAAAACTTGGACAAGTTGTTTACTTTAAGGTCAGTTCAGGCAATGCTGTGTTAGAGTGAGAAGCTAAGCCTGAGTCCTCTTGTTCCTGGTTCAAGTCAAGCTTTGATTTTGGAAGTTTCTATGTTCCTGTTCATGCTCTTATCTGTAACCAATTTTCTTCTCCAAGCCATTGTTTAATTTTATTTTCTCTTACCGTTCCCTCTCTATCATATAGTTGTTCTAGTCTCTCTATTCCTTTTTCCTTCAATATTTGAATACTTCTATTCATATTTGATTCCTTATCCTTATTAATTATCCATACTGTTGACATTTTAGATTTTAAGCTACTTATTCTCCCTTGCCATTTCTTCCACACTTGCATTGTTCCTTTCATTGGTCCTATTAATTTATCTATATTTCTCTTATCCCATTTTCTAAAGATTATTTCTTCACAATTAACTCCATTCATTTCCTTTTCAAATCTCACCCATTTTTTTATTTGTCACTTGTAATTCTATCGCTCTTTCGATTTGAAAGGCATCACTATATAGCTCTAGGCATGGACAGCCCCATCCCCCTTTCATTTCTTTTGCAATTATCAATTTTTTCCTTACTCTTGGTCTTTTCCCCCCTTCAACCCAATAATTTAGTTTCCTATCCCATTCCTTTAATTTTGCCATGGGAGGAATTCCTGGGAGAGCCTGAAATAAATACATCATTTTTGGAATTATCAATATTTTCTGGAAGGAGGAGTTGAGATTGAACCTGTATGCGGACGATGCAATCATTTTAACACAGAGACCAAGGGAAATGATTAAATCAATGAAAATAATATTGAGGGAGTTTAAAAAAGTACCAGGGCTATCAGTAACTATGGAGAAATCAGAGATATTATTTATTAATATGCCCCCGAAGGAACAATTAGAGATAAGGAAGGAATCAGGATTAAAATTGGGTATTAAAAAGATGAAGTATTTGGGAATTTGGATATTTAAGACACTTGATAAAATAATAGATGGAAATTATAGAATGGCATGGAAGAGAATGTTAAAACAAATGAGTAGGTGGAAGAATAAAAATTTGAGACAGATGTCTAGGATAAGGGCATCGAACGAAGACTTTTGTTGATCTTCATAGCTCAAGAGTAGGTGAGTTTCCATTGGAACCCTCCTTATCACTCATCTCTTCACTTGATTCCTTGTCTGCTGTTGCTGCTTCTGACTCCCCTAATGCCCTTGAGGCCCTGCACTTTCCGAGCCAGTTTTCTCACAGAGAGAATAATCATTTCTCAGACTTGAGAGCCCATCACTTTGTGCAACAGGAAAGCTCACAATCCTCTCTAAACCATCAGTTTAACCATCAGCCCCTGGTGACTGATCTACAACACTGTTTTCCCATTTGCTTGGCTAACCTTTGCCTGTTTCCTTTTTCCTTGTTGCAGTGCGTCCCGCCAGAATCCACCCACCTTTTGCCCAGCCGGACTTTGTCGTTCATTAAGGAGCACCCCGAACTGGACGTGGTGATCTACCCCGACGAAGAGCGTCCCCTCTACGTCCTCCAGAATAACGACACATACACCCACGTGGTTGTGGACCAGGTGCGGGACGCCAGCAACGTGTCCTACGATGTCCTTTACCTGGGGACAGGTGAGCTTAAGAGGAAGGATGAAGAGGAGTGTATCTCTTTGGTGTGGGAATAGTTATAGACATGTGATTGGACTGAGCATGTTAAGACACAGGACTCCATTTTGTAGTCAGTCTGTTCTACACCTCAGTGGAAGTGGATGTGTATGCTTTACATCTCAGTGGAGGTGGATGCCTGTTTGCATCACACCTCAGTGGAGGTTGGGAAGCACCGTCATGGCCAATTTGGCTTGGATTGGATTCCAATTGGCAACAGTGTGTGAGAGAGAAAATGAAATGCACAGATATAGATGGGTGACACTTGGCTTGGAAGCAGTCCATGTGAAAGTCTTGGGCCCGGGCTGTGGCGCAGGCAGGAGAGCAAGCCAGCTGCAATTAACTGCAATGAATCACTCTGACCAGGAGGTCATGAGTTCGAGGCCCGCTCGGAGCCTATGTTTGTTTGTCTTTGTTCTATGTTAAAAAGGCATTGAATGTTTGCCTATATGTGTAATGTGATCCGCCCTGAGTCCCCTTCGGGGTGAGAAGGGTGGAATATAAATGCTGTAAATAAATAAATAAATAATAGGTGACCAGAAACTAATCATGAGCCAACAGTGTGGTGTGGCAGCGAAAAAGGCCAATGTGATTCTAGGCTGCATCAATAGGAGTCTTAATGTCTAGATCAAGGGAGGTCATAGTCTCACTCTATTCTGCTTTGGTCAGATCTCACCTGGAATATTATGCCCAGTTTGGGGCACCATAGTCCAGGAAAGTTATGGACAAGCTGGAAAGAGTTCGGAGAAGGAAAACTATGAATCCCTCTAAAGGAGTGGCTTAGGGAGCTGGGGATGTTTAGTTTGGAAAGGACAAGGCAAAGTGTCATGAAAGAGAAGGACTTGGAATGGACACCTTGGTTGTCTTTGTGAACGCAACCTCCGCTTTGTCTCCGTTCGGTAGCCAAAGGGAAGATCCACAAAGTGCTCCGAAGCAAAGACCAGACGGTGATCATCGCCGAGATCAGTCCCTTCAAGGAACAAGAGCCCATCTCTTCAATGATCCTAGATGCCAGCACGGTAAGAATGGCCAAAAAAACTTATTTTTAAAAAAGGAGGAAAAGAGATTCTACCTAAACATTATTGGAAAAGCATGACCTTGTTAGAAGTCAATTCTTCGTGGTATTCAAAAGCATTCATGTAATGGCGCACAGGTAACTCAGCTGTTAGACTGAAGAACCATGTCTTTGAACTGCCAAGGACAAAGACATGACACTAAAATATATATATTTGGTTTGCAGAGGATGATTGCTTCTTTGAAGTTGAAATTGTAATTGCCCCAAAAGTTATACACTCCCTTGAAACCTCTTAGTTTAAAATATGCACTCAGAGATAAAAACAATGTCTTCTTTGGAAAATAACGTATCTTGTTTACTCACAAATATCTTGTATTAATTCACCATACAGGCACATTTCTAATTTAAGTTTGGTTATAGATAGAATGGGTGTTGAATATACAGAGTATCATTCTTAATCGATAGTCCATAGTCTTTATGTATAGTCTTTGTGTACTCACTGAAGTCCATAAGTTATACTTCTCTATTGCAATCCAAACAGGCATCCACCTCCACCGAGGTGGAGAACAGACAGGCACTAACCTCCACTGAGGTGCAGTAACAGACTGATTACAAAATGGAGTTCTGAGTCTGAACATGCTCAGTACAATCATGTCTATAACCATTCCCACACCAAAGAGGCACAGTCAAGCTGGCAAATCAACATACACATAGAATACAGGTTAGCAAATACAGTAGAGTCCCACTTATCCAACATTCTGGATTATCCAACGCATTTTTGTAGTCAATGTTTTCAATACATTGTGATATTTTGGTGCTAAATTCGTAAATACAGTAATTACTACGTAGCATTACTGCATATGGAACTACTTTTTCTGTCAAATTTGTTGTATAACATGATGTTTTGGTGCTTAATTTGTAAAATCATAACCTAATTTGGTGTTAAATAGGCATCTCCTTAATCTGTCCTTGTTATCCAACGTATTCGCTTATCCAACGTTCTGCCGGCCCATTTATGTTGGATAAGTGAGACTCTACTGTATATACATTAATAAATAATGGTCATGTACGTGTGATTTATTGTTATAATTGTATTATTTTACTTTGTTTAATAATGTGTATTATGTTGTTATGTAATGTTTGTGTTTGCTTTTATGACTGTAAACCGCCCTGAGTCCCATCCGGGAGATAGGGCGGTATATAAATAAAGTTTTTATTATTATTATTATTATTATTATTATTATTATTATTATTATTATTATTTTATTATGACACAGCAAACAAGATAGATATGCTGGATTACCTATCACAAAATCACAAGTCGAACACTTCCCAAGTGTCTAGGACTGTGTGATGTATTTTCGGATGATGCGCGCAGATCCCAGCAGGGTGGCCTTTTGCAGTTGGCAGATCGTAATTTTGTCAATGTTATTATTATTATTATTATTATTGTCGAAAGGTTTCATGGTTGGAATCACTGGGTTGCTGTGAGTTTTCCAGTATGATACAGCAAACAAGATATAGATGCTGGATTTCGTAATAACAAAATCACAAGTCGAACACTTCCCAAGTGTCTAGGACTGTGTGATGTATTTTCGGATGATGCGCGCAGATTCCAGTAGGGTGGCCTTTTGCAGTTGGCAGATCGTAATTTTGTCAATGTCTGTTGTTTCCAAATGCCGGCTGAGATCTTTTGGCACGGCACCCAATAATAATAATTATAAATAGTGAAAGGTTTGGGAGGTTGCTATTTCCAACATGCTGATGTCAAGAGTCATTAGGCAGTGGAATATGTGTGATGAACTGTCCTTCTCTGGAGGTTTTTCAGCAGAAATTGGATGATCATCTGTCGGGAGTGCTTGGATTGTGCCTTCCTACCTTGCAGAAGGGGGTCAGACTGGATGGCCCTTGGGATCCCTTCCAATTCTAGGATACTAGATGTGAAACCTTTAGTAAACAACTGCCTATGAGTGATTTGGGGCGTTTTCTTCCCGGCAGAGCCACTTGTACGCCGACACCAAAGCGGAAGTCACTCGCCTGCCGCTGGCTGACTGCGATCCGTACAGTGAAAACTGCTGGAAATGCGTCCTGGCCCGCGATCCGTACTGCGGGTGGGATATGGATGGGAGGAAATGTTCAGCCGTATCCCAGGATGAAAGCCACACTGGCAGGTCAGACCCCAAAACCACAATATGGGAATAAGGAAGTGTGGAGGGGAGACACTCTTGCCTGACCCACAGGTTGGTCACCTTCTCAAACCCGTTGTGTTTCCTCATGAGTTCCTCTGACTTTCTTCATCCATAGGTTGCTTCAAAGCTTGGACTCCACAAATACAACATACGTGTGCGAAGCTGCGGAAGGTATGTTGATGCTGCAGAACATTTCCACTCCATGATCCAGCTGGGTCATTTCTGTCATGTCAGGACACCAAGATAGCACATAATAATAACAACAACAACAACAACAACAACAACAACAACACATAGTCCTAGACGCTTGGGAAGTGTTTGACTTGTGATTTTATGATACGAAATCCAGCAGGTCTATCTTGTTTGCTGTGTCATAATAAAATAATAATAATAATAATAATAATAATAATAATAATAATAATAATAATAATAATACATCACACAGTCCTAGACACTTGGGAAGTGTTCGACTTGTGATTTCGTGATACGAAATCCAGCATGTCTATCTTGTTTGCTGTGTCATAATAAAATAATAATAATAATAATAATAATAATAATAATAATAATAATAATAATAATAATACATCACACAGTCCTAGACACTTGGGAAGTGTTCGATTTGTGATTTTGTGAAACGAAATCCAGCATATCTATCTTGTTTGCTGTGACATAATAAAATAATAATAATAACAACAACAACAACAACAACAACAACACATAGTCCTAGACGCTTGGGAAGTGTTTGACTTGTGATTTTATGATACGAAATCCAGCATGTCTATCTTGTTTGCTGTGTCATAATAAAATAATAATAATAATAATAATAATAATAATAATAATAATAATAATAATAATACATCACACAGTCCTAGACACTTGGGAAGTGTTCGACTTGTGATTTTGTGATACGAAATCCAGCATATCTATCTTGTTTGCTGTGACATAATAAAATAATAATAATAATAACAACAACAACAACAACAACAACAACACATAGTCCTAGACGCTTGGGAAGTGTTCGACTTGTGATTTTGTGATACGAAATCCAGCATGTCTATCTTGTTTGCTGTGTCATAATAAAATAATAATAATAATAATAATAATAATAATAATAATAATAATAATAATAATAATAATAAAAATAATACATCACACAGTCCTAGACACTTGGGAAGTGTTTGACTTGTGATTTTATGATACGAAATCCAGCATGTCTATCTTGTTTGCTGTGTCATAATAAAATAATAATAATAATAATAATAATAATAATAATAATAATAATAATAATACATCACACAGTCCTAGACACTTGGGAAGTGTTCGACTTGTAATTTTGTGATACGAAATCCAGCATATCTATCTTGTTTGCTGTGACATAATAAAATAATAATAATAACAACAACAACAGCAATAACAACAACAACAACAACAACAATGGCATGACTACATGGAGGTAACGGTGCTCCATGCAGTCATGCCAGCTACATGACCTTGGAGGTGTCTACGGACACCTTTTCCTGTCAAATTTGTTGTATAACATGATGTTTTGGTGCTTAATTTGTAAAATCATAACCTAATTTGATGTTTAATAGCCTTTTCCTTAATCTCTCCTTAATATCCAACATATTCGCTTATCCAACGTTCTGCCGGCCTGTTTACATTGGATAAGCGAGACTCTACTGTATATACACACGTGTGTGCGCGCGCACACACACACACATATAGGTTGATACAACAAAAAGAAAAGAAAAACAAAGTCCTAATTAGAGGGAGAGGAATGATTGCTTTTATCCAATTGCTGCCAGTTAGAAGGCTAAGCTCCTCCAATTTGGTCTCCTAGCAACCCAATAAAAAATAATAAAAAACACTAAAAATAATTAAAAACACTAAAAAATTAATACAATAAAATACTATAATAACAGAAAATAACTTAAAATAATACAAGAAAATAATAAAATATAATAAATAAAAATAACTTACAATAAATATAATTTAAAAATACAAATAACGTCAAATAAAAATTACACAACAATTTTTAACCAATACCACCACCACTTTGCCACAGCAACGCGTGGCCGGGCACAGCTAGTTTATATATATACATGTACGCATATCTACATGTGCACACACACATACACACATATATATGCATGCATACACACAGATACATATAGTTTGCTATAAACTGAGTTCCACACAGAAAACTAGTTTGCTGTGAACTGAGCTTTGTCCTCATTTACCTTTTCCCCTTTTCTCTCTCGTCGGGCTTTGAAGCCAAACTAGCCCAAGAGGCTCTGAAGAAGGTGAGTGTGGACCCCACCAGCTACATCTACCTGCCGTGCCCGTTGAGATCCCACCACGCCATCTACACCTGGGTCAAAGACGACAAGACGTACCCCTGCGCCATGGACGAGCAGTCCTGCACCCTGCGCTTCGGGGAGAGCACCCCCATGGACCAGGGGGTCTTCAAGTGCACTGCCAAGGAGGAGGGCTTCCAGGAGGAAATCACCGCCTTCAAAGTCACGCTCAACGCCGGCAGGGTCTCGGAGGTCTCCTTGATCGCGGTGGGTGCCGGCATCGTGTTCCTCACCATCACCATCCTCTTACTATAGGCCGCTTCGATACGGAGCCGCTTCGATCTCATCACACTGCCAACTCCGACGTTTCCCCCTTTGAAAGAATCGGACCGTTCGTTTGTTCCTGCACCAATCGCCTTGGATGAAAACGCGCTTCACGCCACAAAGCGGGATTCTCCGTCGCTCCCGAATCCGCGGCCTTTTTTTCTTTACTCTCACCGATTCCTTTGTGGTCTTTTGTTTGGAGTTGCAGCCCAGTCCTAGAATTTATTTTTGAAACACGGTTCTCCAAATGGAGACGCCATCGTTCTTGAATCGGGACGTTTTGACCACACGTAAACACAAATGTTCCAGCACCAAACTCCGACGTTTTCCCCCTTTGAAAGAATCGGACCGTTCGTTTGTTCCAGCACCAAACGCCTTGGACGAAAACGCACTTCACGCCACAAAGCGGGATTCTCCGTCGCTCCCAAATCCGCAGCCTTTTTTCTTTACTCTCACTGATTCCTTTGTGGTCTTTTCTTAGGAGTTACAGCCCAATCCAAGCATTATTTTGTCAAAAAAATAACTCCCTTATTTATTTGACCAACAGTTTTGGAAAACGCACATATTCAAGTTGCACTTCGCACACGACATGTTACATATCTGTTGTGGATCGTGTTTGTAACGCCCCAAGGCTTTTTGCATGTGCTTCACCGTGGGCAAATTGTTACCGCTTGCCGGCACAAAAATAGGTTATGGACCAACCACGAAGGAGTCAAATTATGTGGCATAATAAAGCTTCCAGCTGTCAACTACCATCGGGAGCAAGAATGAGCCGATTCTGCCTTGTTTCATCTGCCTTTGTCCGAATGAACACTTTCGGCGGCTTCGACCTGTCGCCGAATGCCAGTTATTCAGGTCGAAAGTGTGCCATCGTAAAGACTCCGCTTATATAATCTCGTATCCTAAAAAAGCATGCCGTCGATACATCGTATCCCAAGAAAAATCCTTGAAACGGTGGACCGAGCAGAGAAAAATTGGTCACGAAGAAAGGAAAAGAATACAGATTTGGACAGAACGGAGCCAATACGGGTGCAAGAAGCTTGTGTTCGAGCCATGAGATCTTTGGAGAAGACGGGAGAATTGTGGGTTGCAGTACACACTTTGTGTATTTGCAGTACACAAATATAATTGACTAGGACGTTAAAATGTATATACCAATTCCTCGGGAAGAATAGTGGAAGAAAGCCATTGCCTCCAAGCCAATGACAAGACAAGACTGGTTCCTCTTCAAAGACAAATCACTTATTATAATGGGGAGCAGTTTAAAACTTTCTTGTTTACAAGGGAGAGTGGGTCCATTATGTTGCATGACATTCCATTCACACGCTTGCACACGTCTCCTCTATTACGACAGACAGTAAGTGGAATGGAGCAGGGTCAATGGGATGTATATTTAAGACCGTGATATAAAAGATTCCCAAAAACGATTGGCCAACGTCTCTCTTCAATAATAGATGATAAATACAAACCTCACGACCTCTGAGGATGCCTGCCATAGATGTGGGTGAAACGTCAGGAGAGAATGCTTCTGGAACACCGCCAGACTGCCCAGATAACTCACAGCAACCCAGTGATTCCAGCCATGAAAGCCTTTGACAATAATAATGATGATGATGATGATAATAATAATAATAACAACAACAACAACAATGCATCACACAGTCCTAAACATTTGGTAAGTGTTCGATCTGTAATTTTGTATTACGAAATCCAGAATACATATCTTGTTTGCTGTGTCATACTGGAAAATTCACAGCAACCCAGTGATTCCAACCATGAAACCTTTCGACAATAATAAAATAATAATAATTATTATTAATAATAATAATAATAATAATAATAATAATAATAATAATAATAATAATGCATCACACAGTCCTAAACATTTGGTAAGTGTTCGACCTGTGATTTTGTATTACGAAATCCAGCATATATATCTTGTTTGCTGTGTCATACTGGAAAACTCACAGCAACCCAGTGATTCCAACCATGAAACCTTTCGACAATAATAATAATAATAACATTGACAAAATTACGATCTGCCAACTGCAAAAGGCACTGGGATCTGCACACATAATCCGAAAATACATCACACAGTCCTAGACACTTGGGAAGTGTTCGACTTTTGATTTTGTGATACGAAATCCAGCATATCTATCTTGTTTGCTGTGTCATAATAAAATAAAATAAAATAATAATAATAATAATAATAATAATAATACATCACACAGTCCTAAACATTTGGTAAGTGTTCGACCTGTGATTTTGTATTACGAAATCTTGTTTGCTTGTTTACTGTGTCATACTGGAAAACTCACAGCAACCCAGTGATTCCAACCATGAAACCTTTCGACAATAATAATAATAATAATAATGCATCACACAGTCCTAAACATTTGTTAAGTGTTCGACCTGTGATTTTGTTATTACGAAATCCAGCATATATATCTTGTTTACTGTGTCATAATGGAAAACTCACAGCATCCCAGTGATTCCAACCATGAAACCTTTTGACAATAATAAAATAATTAATAATAATAATAATAATAATAATAATAATAATAATAATAATGCATCACACAGTCCTAAACATTTGGTAAGTGTTCGACCTGTGATTTTGTATTACGAAATCCAGCATATATATCTTGTTTGCTGTGTCATACTGGAAAACTCACAGCAACCCAGTGATTCCAACCATGAAACCTTTCTACAATAATAATAATAATAATAATAATAATAATAATAATAATAATAATAATGCATCTCACAGTCCTAAACACTTGGTAAATGTTTGACCTGTAATTTTGTGATACGAAATCCAGCATATATATCTCATTTGCTGTGTCATACTGTGTCTTTGTGTCAATAATAATAATAATAATAAACATTTATTTATATACCGCTCCATCTCGAGAGGACTCAGGGCGGTTTCCAGCATGTACAAAACAGTCAGTTGTCAAAACAACATACAACGGCATGAACGCACAAACATAATAAAAACAATATAAAACAGTGGTGAAAAGAGTTAAATCTAAAAGGAACACAGTTACATTACCAATTCAAGTTTGCTCTGGATGCGTCATTAATGGGTTTCAGTGCACTCTCTGGCTGTAGGGTAAACTACAACTCCCACTATGGTGAGTCAGTCCCTTCAAACCCCTCCAGTAGGTTGAGTGAGTCATGGGGGTAATAATAATAATAATAATAATAATAATAATAATAATAATATTGAACTTCAAAGACTTGGCAGAAACAAGTGCAGGTGGTCCCAGTGGTGATCGGCACACCAGGTGTTGTGCCAAAAGATCTCAGCCGGTATTTGGAAACAATAGACATTGACAAAATTATGATCTGCCAACTGCAAAAGGCCACTCTGCTGGGATCTGCGTGCATCATCCGAAAATACATCACACAGTCCTAGACACTTGCGAAATCCAGCATATCTATCTTGTTTGCTGCGTCATAATAAAATAATAATAATAATAATAATACATCACACAGTCCTAGACACTTGGGAAGTGTTCGACTTGTGATTTTGTGATATGAAATCCAGCATATCTATCTTGTTTGCTGTGTCATAATAAATAATAATAATAATAATAATAATAATAATAATAATACATCACACAGTCCTAGACATTTGGGAAGTGTTCGACTTGTGATTTTGTGATACGAAATCCAGCATATCTATCTTGTTTGCTGCGTCATAATAAAATAATAATAATAATAATACATCACACAGTCCTAGACACTTGGGAAGTGTTCGACTTGTGATTTTGTGATATGAAATCCAGCATATCTATCTTGTTTGCTGTGTCATAATAAAATAATAATAATAATAATAATAATAATAATAATAATAATAATAATAATACTTTATTTATATACCACCCTATCTCCCGGATGGGACTCAGGGTGGTTTCCAGTCATAAAAACAACACAAACATTACATAACAACGTAATCAACAACAACAACAGCTCTTTATTGATTAGTCAGTTTTGACCATATCAAAACATATAAAACATACAAAACGTACACCCTTACCCACACATACAGTAAAATCATGTAAAACGGTAAAACCATGTAAAAACAGGGCATCCTGGCCTACTAGCCTACCAACCCACTCCTTGGTAGTTGTGCAAGTACAGAATAAAAAGATTAAAATTAAGATTAATTATTCCCTTAAGGTAAGGTTTAAGCGGGGACAAGGGTAAGTAAAACTAGTGGCTTGTCCATAGTAAAATTTTAAATTTGGATTTTGTTATTGGCATTAATATCACAGCTGTCCGCTTCCATCTTCTCGCGGATGGCCAGCGCTTTTTGTGTAAAAAGGGTCAGTTTTAAAATAGAGTTTTTATCTGAACCCTGTAGAAGGATGTGCAGTTTCTCCTTATTCTCTAAATGAGTGTGGTTCTCAAGCAGAGGCTCTAAATAGAGAGATCGAATCCTGTTGTAATAGGGGCATTTTAAGAAAAAGTGTTCTGAGTCCTCCACTTCTGCATCTGCCTTGTGGCACCCACAGGTTCTCTTTGTATAAGGGATATTCTGGCGTCTTCCTAGCTTAGACTTAATGTCGAGTTGCTCAAATCTAGCCCAGGTAAAAAGTTTTCTAATATATAGTCGGAGTGTAAAAAAGAGGTAGGTTTAACAACGTAATAACACATTATTAAACAACTAGCTGTGCCCGGCCACGCGTTGCTGTGGCAAAGTGGTGGTGGTATTGGTAAAAAATTGTGTAATTTTTATTTGACGTTATTTGTAATTTTTTAAATAAATTTTATTGTAAGTTATCTTTTTATTATATTTTATTATTTTCTTGTATTATTTTTAGTTATTTTCTGTTATAGTATTTTATTGTTTTAATTTTTTAGTGTTTTAAATTATTTTTTAGTGTTTTTTATAATTTTTTATTGGGTTGCTAGGAGACCAAGTTGGAGGAGCGTAGCCTTCTAACTGGCAGCAACTGGATAAAAGCAATTATTCCTCTCTCTCTCTAATTAGGACTTTATTTTTCTTTTCTTTTTGTTGTATCAACCTAGAGGCGTGGATGATGGGTTGTGTCGTCAAATTTTGAGGTTGGGGGGCCTGTAGTTTTGTTGTTTGTGACAACAAACAATAATAAACAATGTAGTTTTGTTGTTTGTGACAACACAATGCAAAAGGCTTGCCTCCTGGTTGTAACAACACAACCACACCACAAAACCACAATCCGGATGCACAAAACTCACAACAAACCATCGTGACTATAACAACACAACTAAACGCCCCAGAAATACGAAACTTGGCACAAAACTAAATGCCCCAGAAATACAAAACTTGACAACACAACGCAAAAGCCTTTCCTCCTGGTTGTAACAACACAACCACACCACAAAACCACAATCCGGACCCACAAAACTCACAACAACGCATCGTGACTATAACAAAACAACTAAACGCCCCAGAAATACGAAACTTGGCAACACAACACAAAAGCATTCCCTCCCGATTGTAACAACACAACCACACCACAAAACCACAATCCGGACCCACAAAACTCACAACAGTGCATCGTGACTATAACAACACAACTAAATGCCCCAGAAATACAAAACTTGGCAACACAGCACAAAAGCCTTGCCTCTCAGTTGTAACAACACAACCACACCACAAAACCACAATCCGGACCCACAAAACTCACAACAACGCATTGTGACTACAACAAATACAAAATTTGACAACACAACTCATCCACCTCCCCAATCCCTACATTCACACTTGGCCTCAAAAAAAAAACAATTACAATAATAACAATGACAACAACAACAACAACAACAACAAGAATCAACACCATCACAGGCAAGAAACAGCCAGGCACTGAGGCTGAGAGGCCAGTCAGTGCTACACTGGGCCTCCAAAAAACAATACAGTAGCATCTAACTTATCCAACATTCATGACCACTACAACAACAATAATAATAAACACCTTCACAGGCAAAACAAAAAAAAGACTATTGTAGCACAATGAAAATATAAACCGCACTCAGCAGAATCAGACATTACAACTAACAACAAACCAAAGACAACAGGGATCTCAAGCAATTATCAATCAACACAAAAATTGAAGAAGGTAACAGACTTCAAATACTACTACTAATGTGAGTATAAAGAAGGGTGGAGGTCACAGCATAAATACAACCTAATGTAGACTGACAAACACCACCAGACTAAGCCACAGCAACGCGTGGCCGGTGCTCAGCTAGTATATATATAGAAGTAAAATAATACAATTATAACAATAAATAACACTTACATGACCAGATCAAGGGGACGGGAACCATGGTTCTGTGTGCCAAGTGTGGTCCAGGTCCATCATTGCTGGAGGTCACAGTTTCCCTGTTTGTGGGTGAACTACAACTCCCAGAAAGGAAGGTCAGTTCTCCCCAAACCCCTTCAGTCATCCAATTTCAGTATTTTAGGTCTGTGTGCCAAGTTGAGTCCAGATCTATGGGTATTTGAGTTCACAGTGCTCTCTGGATGTAGGTGAACTACAACTCCCCCAAATCGGGTATACATGCCAAGTGTGGTCCAGATCCATCCTTGTTTGGGTTCATGGATGTAGGTGAACTACAACTCCTCTAAATCCCTTCAAAGACGGCCAGTATTTTTTCTTGGTCATGCGGTCTCTGTGTGGAAAGTGAGTTCCAGGTCCATCATTGGTGGAGTTCAGGGTGCTCTTAGACTGCAGGTGAACTATACATCCCAGTGTCTAGTGCAGGGGTCCCCAAACTTTGTAAACAGGGGGCCAGTTCACGATTCTTTGGACCGTTGGAGGGCCAGACTATAGTTGGCCACCGAGCAATAATAATAATAAAGAGGGTTGGAAGAGACCCCTTGGGCCATTGAGTCCAATCCCTTTCTGCCCTTGTGCACCGAAAGCACAAGCCAAGCACCTCTGAAAGATGGCCTCCCAGCCTCAATGTGAATAATAATAATAATAATAATAAAGAGGGTTGGCCACTGAGCAATTAATAATAATAATAATAATAATAATAATAATAATAATAATAATAATAATAAAGAGGGTTGGAAGAGACCCCTTGGGCCATTGAGTCCAATCCCTTTCTGCCCTTGTGCACCGAAAGCACAAGCCAAGCACCCCTGAAAGATGGCCACCAAGCCTCAATGTGAATAATAATAATAATAATAATAATAATAATAATAATAAAGAGGGTTGGAAGAGACCCCTTGGGCCATTGAGTCCAATCCCTTTCTGCCCTTGTGCACCGAAAGCACAAGCCAAGCACCCCTGAAAGATGGCCACCCAGCCTCAATTTTAATAATAATAATAATAATAATAATAATAATAATAATAATGAGGGTTGGCCACTGAGCAATAAATAATAATAATAATAATAATAATAATAATAATAATAATAATAATAATAAAGAGGGTTGGAAGAGACCCCTTGGGCCATTGAGTCCAATCCCTTTCTGCCTTTTTGCACCGAAAGCACAAGCAAAGCACCCCTGAAAGATGGCCACCAAGCCTCAATGTGAATAATAATAATAATAATAATAATAATAATAATAATAATAATAATAATAATAATAATAAAGAGGGTTGGCCACTGAGCAATAATTAATAATAATAATAATAATAATAATAATAATAAAGAGGGTTGGAAGAGACCCCTTGGGCCATTGAGTCCAATATCCCTTTCTGCCTTTGTGCACCGAAAGCACAAGCCAAGCACCCCTGAAAGATGGCCACCCAGCCTCAATGTTAATAATAATAATAATAATAATAATAATAATAATAATAGACCCTTGGGCCATTGAGTCCAATCCCCTTCTGTCTGTGTGCACCGAAAGCACAAGCAAAGCACCCCTGACAGATGGCCACCCAGCCTCAATGTTAATAATAATAATAATAATAATAATAACAACAACAACAAGGGTTGTAAGAGACCCCTTGGATCATTTAGCCCAACTCCCTTGTGCCGTGGGGGCCGGATAAATGGCTTCGATGGGCCGCATCCGGCCCCCGGGCCTTACTTTGGGGACCCCTGGTCTAGTGTATAGATAGATAATATCCTTCATGGTTTTCCCTCACGTTCTCAACAGAGGTAGGAATGCCTCAGCATTGAGCCTTATGCGTTACTATAGCAACAGCACACTCACGCCATCACGGGACCTTTCTTCCCGCCCCTTCTCCGACGCTCGCTCCCGATTGGATGACCCGATTGGATCCTTGCCCGCTGATTGGTTGGAGCGGGAGTTCTTCATTTAATTCTCCTGACAGCGTGCTCTCTCGCACTTTTCCACCTTCGGCCGTCCGCGCGCCCTCGTCTCTCATTGGCTGGGCCGCTCTCCCGCCTCCTCGCCCTCTCCTTCCCTCGGATTGGCTGAAATCCGCGAGGGGGCGGTAGGCGCGAGGCTCAACCGCGGCAGGCGATTGGGCGAAGCGCACAAGGGGGCCTCTGTGATTGGGCAGCGGAGGGAAGGACCTCTCCTATATAAACGCGGGGTCGCTCATTCTGGGATGGAATCGATGTGAGGTGTTGATGGTGGTTCTGAGGTAACGTAGTAGAGGCTTGGGAAGGCCTTCGGGGTTGGAAAAAAGCGGAGCAGGAGGTGTGCTGGGCAAACTAGGCCCCTCAGGTGTTTTGGACTTCAACTCCCACAATTCCTAACAGCCGTAGGCTGTTAGGAATTGTGGGAGTTGAAGTCCAAAACACCTGAGGGGCCCAAGTTGGCCCATTCCTGCTACACAGGCTTATTCCTGTGTCTATATATATGCATCTATGTGTGTATGTGTTTTATATGTATCCATGTGTATATGTGTGTTTATATTCGTACACATATATGTATACTTGTTTACATGTATATGTGTGTATATACTGTGTTTCCCCGAAAATGAGACAGTGTCTTATATTATTTTTTACTCCCAAAGATGCGCTAGGTCTTATTTTCAGGGGATGTCTTATTTTTCCATGAAGAAGAATTCACATTTATTGTTGAACAAAAAAAAAAAATGAACATTTATTCTATACTGTACAGTAGTTGTCCTCACAAACCAACATAACCAAACCAGACAAACTGTGACTTCTGTCAAGAATTTCTTGTTACAACCATTATTTCCATATACAGTAGAGTCTCACTTATCCAACACTCGCTTATCCAACGTTCTGGATTTTCCAACGCATTTTTGTAGTCAATGTTTTCAATATATCGTGATATTTTGGTGCTAAATTCATAAATACAGTAATTACTACATAGCATTGCTGCATATTGAACTACTTTTTCTGCCAAATTTGTTGTCTAACATGATGTTTTGGTGCTTCATTTGTAAAATCATAACCTAATTTGATGTTTAATAGGCTTTTCCTTAATGCCTCCTTATTATCCAACATAGTCGCTTATCCAACATTCTGCCGGCTCGTTTATGTTGGATAAGTGAGACTCTACTGTACAACTGGTATGTACATTTACCAATCCTGCATGCTATGGTGTTTTGTTTGGCGGGCGCTGGGCATGCTTCCAAATAAAAACTTTGCTAGGCCTTATTTTCTGGGGAGGCCTTATATTTAGCAATTCAGCAAAACCTCTACTAGGTCTTATATTTTGGGGATGTCTTATTTTAGGGCAGGGGTCCCCAAACTTTTTAAACTGGGGGCCAATTCACAATCCTTCAGACCGTTGGAGGGTCGGACTATAGTTGGCCACCGAGCAATAAATAATAATAATAATAATAATAGGATTGGCAGAGACCCTTTGGGCCATTGAGTCCAATCCCCTTCTGCCTTTGTGCACCGAAAGCGCAAGCACAGCACCCCTAACAGATGGACACCCAGCCTCAATGTTAATAATAATAATAATAATACAGGGTTTTGGAACACAATACTCCTGACCTCACAATCGTGTTAAAAAACAAAGTATGGATTGTCGATGTTGCAATCCTAGGTGACAGCAGGATTGAGGAAAAACAACGGGAAAAGCTGACACCATATGAGGATTTAAAGATCAATTACAAAGACTCTGGCACAAGCCAGTCAAGGTGGTCCCAGTGGTTATCGGCACACTGGGTGCAGTTCCTAAAGACCTTGGCCTGCACTTAAACACAATCGGCATTGACACAATCCCCACCTGCCAGCTGCAGAAGGCCACCTTCCTGGGATCTGCGCGCATTATTCGCCAATACATCACACAGTCCTAGACACTTGGGAAGTGTCCGACATGTGATCCAAAACAACAGCCAGAAGAGTATCTGCTGTGGACTCATCTTGTTGTATTTCAAATAATAATAATAATAAGAAGAAGAAGGGTTGTAAGAGAAGAAGAGACCCCTTGGGTCATTTAGCCCAACCTCCTTCTGCCTTTGTGCCGTGGGGGCCGGATAAATGGCTTCAATGGGCCGCATCCGGCCCCCGGGCCTTAGTTTGGGGACCCCTGTTTTAGGGGAAACAGGGTATGTATATATAGTTACACATATATATGTGTTTCCTATGTATCCATACATTTGTGTGTACATATTTGTGTATATATTCATACACAAAAACAGTACAGTCTCAGTTATCCAACACTCGCTTATCCAATATTAATAATAATTAATAATAAAATTAATAGTATTATATTGTATGGATGCCTGCCATAGATGTGGGTGAAACCACAGGAGAGAATACTTCTGGAACATGGTCACACAGCCCGAAAGACATAAAACAACCCTATTAATAATAAGTTATAATAAAATTAATACTACTATATTGTATTATTATTAATATTATATCGTATTATAATATTGTCAATATTATACAGTAGAGTCTCACTTATCCAACACTCACTTATCCAACGTTCTGGATTATCCAATGCATTTTTATAGTCAATGTTTTCAATACATCATGATATTTTGGTGCAAAATTCGTAAATACAGTAATTACTACATAGCATTAATGTGTAATGAATTACTTTTTCTGTCAAATTTGTTGTATAACATGATGTTTTGGTGCTTAATTTGTAAAATCATAACCTAATTTGATGTGTAGTAGGCTTTTCCTTAATCCCTCCTTATTATCCAACATATTCGCTTATCCAACGTTCTGCTGGCCCGTTTATGTTGGATTAGTGAGACTCTACTGTATGTATGTTTGTGTTTATGTGTGTGTGTGTGTATATATATATATGTATATATAGTTACACATATGTATGTATGTATTTATTTATTTACTATAGTTACATCCTACCCTTCTCACCCCGAAGGGGATTCAGAGCGGCTAACAAATAATATTTCCATACAATGTATTATATCACTAGCACAGCACTATATACCAGCATATTGCACTACACAACTATACTGTAATATTACCAGTAATATTACATGTAATAAATAATATATAATTAATATTATTATATTGTATTATTATTAGTATTATGTATGTCTTTTATAGGTATCCATACATGTGTGTGCATCTTCATACACATATATGTATGATTGTGTTTATGTGTGATATATTCACTTGTACATATACATATGTATGGGTTTTATATGTATACATATGTGTGTACATATTTGTGTATATATTCATACATGTATGTGTGTATTTAATTGGCTGATCAATAAAAATAATTTTGTTTATGTGTGTATATATATATATTCATATGCAGATATGTTACACATATGTATGGGTTTTATACATATTCGTACATACTGTATATGTGTGCAGTCCATTATTTACCTTCAAGGGGTCGATTTTTCTCACTTCCTGTTGTCTCAGCCCTATTCTTAACTATGAGTCAGATGTCTGTGCATTTGTATCTCTAAACCTGGGATGCATTATACGTAGTATATATATTTTTGATTAAAGGGAGGACGATACCTGGGAAGTTGTGATTGAAAAATACAGTAGAGTCTCACTTATGCAACATAAACAGGCCAGCAGAACGTTGGATAAGCGAATATGTTGGATAATAAGGAGGAATTAAGGAAAAGCCTGTTAAACATCAAATTACATTATGATTTTACAATTTATTTATTTATTTATTTACTACATTTATATCCCGCCCTTCTCACCCTGAAGTGGTTTACAAATTATATTTACATACAATACATTATATTACAGTAGAGTCTCACTTATCCAACACTCACTTATCCAACGTTCTGGATTATCCAACGCATTTTTGTAGTCAATGTTTTCAATATAACATGATATTTTGGTGCTAATTTTGTAAATACTGTAATTACAACATAACACTACTACGTACTGAACTACTTTTTCTGTCAAATCTGTTGTATAACATGATGTTTTGGTGCTTAATTTGTAAAATCATAACCTATTTTGATGTTTAATAGGCTTTTTCTTAATCTCTCCTTATTATCCAACATATTCGCTTATCCAACGTCCTGCCGGCCCGTTTATGTTGGATAAGTGAGACTCTACTGTATTAGCATAGTATAATACTAGCATTAAATTACTATATTGTCCTATATCATTATATTGTATTATTATCAATATTATATCGTAATACATTATAATATTATCAATATTACCAAAACATCATGTTTTACAACAATCTTGATAGAACAACCAGTTCAATACGCGGTAACACTATGTAGTAATTACTGTGTTTACGAATTTAGCACCAAAACATTGCAATGTATTGAAAACATTGAATAAAAAAATGTGTTGTATAATCCAGAATGTTGGATAAGCGAGTGTTGGACTACCGCCGATTTCTGAGCCTGAATATATGGCACAAGATTTCCCTAGCCTAAAATGATACATTTTAATATATTGGTTTTATGGTTCCCGTCCCCTTGATCTGGTCATGTAAGTGTGATTTATTGTTATAATTGTATTATTTTACTTTGTTTAATAATGTGTATTATGTTGTTATGTAATGTTTGTGTTGCTTTTATGACTGTAAACCGCCCTGAGTCCCATCCGGGAGATAGGGCGGTATATAAATAAAGTTTTATTATTATTATTATTATTGGATAAGTGAGACTCTACTGTAATAACAACTTTTCCAGGGCTCTGATTAACCTCTGTCTTGGCAGGGCTCACCTTAGGACTTAAAGCTATCAAGCACGCTAGAATGGATTTTTCTCTTCCTTCCCGTTCATCTGGACTCCTCTTTGCGATGCCAAGCTTGGCTTCCTGCCCTGCTTGGCTTCTCCTGAGGAGAGGAAGGCGAGGTGGAAGAGATACCTTTTCACAGGGCAGTCGGGTTTGTTTCAGCCAATATTCTTCAGGACAAAGCTTTGCCCTTTCCCAACGCTGTTCAGAATTTGCTAGGATGCCGTACTTGGTCTCTCTCTGCAGCGGAGAGCTGCTGTTAAGGAAATTCTTCCCTTTCCCACTCAGTGCCCCTTCCTCGTGTATCATGGGGACCGTGGCCAGCGAACGGAGCTATTGGAACGGCTTGACCATGCTGCAGAAGGTGGCGTTGGCCCTTGGGATCCCAGCCAGCGGCGCCATCCTCTACATCCTTTACCGCCGCTACCGGGAGAGTAAAGGTGGGTGTGTCAGCTGTTTGTTTCAGATTGAAACTAGGCCTGGGAAATATTTATGCCTCCTGTCTGCGGCCTTTCCCTTTCTGTGGTTCTTCTTTCTGGAAGGTGGCCAGAAGTTCATCTCTGCCCTCGTAGTTCTGTAGAAATCAATTTCAGCACAGCCGAGAGGAAATGCTTTGAACATTATGCATAGATGGTACTATTAGCCACTTAAACAGCAAGGAATTTCCAAATTATAGTTGATTCAGTGTGGAAAAAGAGGGGATTGTACCTAGATTCTGAGATGAAGTTCTAGCATGAATGAAGCAAATAGGGGGGCGGTGGGCCTTTCCATGACATTGGAGGCTCCTTGGCCCAATTTCAATTGTATTTGTGTTTCTACATATACAGAAGAGCGGATCACCTTTGTGGGAGAAGAGGATATGCAAGTGTCATTGAAGGTTCCAAAGGAAGCTGTGAAGTTCATCATTGGGCGGCAGGGAGCCCAAATCAAGCAGGTAAGCTGTTAACCAGTCTAATATAAGTTGTTGAAGGCTTTCATGGCTGGAATCACGGGTTGCTGTGAGTTTTCCAGGCTGTGTGGCCAAGTTCTAGAAGCAGTCTCTTCTGACATTTCACCCACATCTATGGCAGATGTTGTGAGTTCTGTTGGAAACTAGGCAAGTGGGGTATATATTTGTGGAAAGTCCAGGTTATTTATTTATTTATTTATTTATTTATTTACAGCATTTATATTCCGCCCTTCTCACCCCGAAGGGGACTCAGGGCGGATCACATTACACATATACGCAAACATTCAATGCCTTTTAGCATAGAACAAAGACAAGACAAACATAGGCTCCGAGCGGGCCTCGAACTCATGACCTCCTGGTCAGAGTGATTCATTGCAGCTGGTTGCAGCTGGCTTGCTCTCCAGCCTGCACCACAGCCCGGGCCCAGGTTGGGAGAAAGAACTCTTGTCTGTTTGAGGCAAGTGTGACTGTTCCAGTTGGCCTGTTTGATTAGCATTTAATGGCCTTGCAGATTCAAAGCCTGGCTGCTTCTTGCCTGAGGGAATCCTTTATTGGGAGGTGTTAGCTGCTTCTGTAAAATAATAATAATAATAATAATTTTATTTTTATACCCCGCCCCATCTCCCCAAGGGGACTCGGGGCGGCTTACATGGGGCCAAGCCCAGGCAATAAGCAATATAAAACTCAGCAATAAAAACAAATCATAAACAAATAAAATCACATATACCAATAAACAATAAGCACACTTTGATAAAAACCTGGGTTGGCTCCTAAAAAGGGTAGTGGGCCAGAAAAGTATAAATAGTTTTATACAGTGGCCATACAACATGGCCATACAGCCCAGAAAACCCACAGCAATCCAGTCTAACATGTCGTCAGATTTCAGAAAGCTTATAGTAGTTGCTAGGGGATGTTGAAAAGTCTTGCGACCACCTGTAACCATAAAACCATGCACCAAAATCTCAGATAAGTGATTCTTGAACAACAACTCCTCAAATTTCTCAACACCTCATTGATTAGTTTTGCTGGCTGGGGAATTCTGGGATCTGTGATATTTATTATATTAGTATTTATTTTGATATTTGTTTACCCTGTTCCTCAGTCACTCAAAGCAGCTTACAGAATGTTAATTTGCCCTCTTTCTTACAATGTACATAATAATTATTACATAAATATTATATATGACATTATGTTGCTGTGTCTTTCTGACTGCCTCCCTCGCACTCAATGGCTAGCGCAATCAGATAATAATGTATCCATATATGGGAATCTGGGTAGAAGAGGAACTCTGCTATGAATGGTGATTTCTGAAACATTTGAATTTGGAAACTGGACTAAGACTAAGAACGACTAAGGTTCTTTCAGGCAGAGGGAAATCTTTTCATCCCACCGCTGCCACCAATTTGTAAAGATACAACCACCAAAGACTCAGGGAGTAGACCTTTTACTTTCTTCTTCTTATTCACTTTAGATGATAGCGTAATTTGGTTTATAATATATGTGACAGATTTTTAGATGTTGGAAGAACAATAACAAGTTTATTCAGGCACAGAGCCTAGTGGTTACAATGTTGATCTCACTTAGAGGTATTTTTATTAACAGTTACAATGCTAGAATAAGATGAGTCAAACTCCCTAAAGTGTCACTTCTTTTACTTAAAGTACTTAGAACTTTTTTCTCTGTTACTTTTAAACTACAGTCACCCCTGTGATATACGATCACAGATTCTCTGTTCCTTACCAAGACACAGACTACATTAAATAATAATAATAATAATAATAATAATAATAATAATAATAATAATTTTATTTTTATACCCCGCCTCTATCTCCCCAAAGGGGACTCAGGGCGGCTTACATGGGGCCAAGCCCGAATAAAAACAATAGCAATATAAAACACAACAATAGACAAAGTCACCAAACTTATTTTAATCCGACTCAAAATGAACTCAAAATGAACATTTGAGTCCCCTTGATCCCCTCAAGCTAGGATCAATCTTCCCTGTGCCTCATCAGAGCACAGACTGACTCTCTTTTTTAAACTCTGCACTTCTTCAACAAAACGGCAGTTGGCTCTGCCTACTTCTCCATGGCAACCAGCCTCTGAGTGCTGAGATGCAATAACTGTAATACTTACCCTTTTAAAACACAAACACACAATTAAACATAACATCTGTAAACCAAAAATTTGTATTTCATTACAGGAACCTTGGCTCTAAAATGGGTTACAGATAGGCCTATTGGAGGGGTTGTTAGAATCAGAATAAGCAACCATTGCCATGTAGCCGTAACCATCTTTGTTAGCCTAACACCATGGTTACAGCCTCCGTTATCCTCCTTTGCAGCTGCGGAAGGACACCCAAGCCCGCATTGACGTTGACATGGATGAGTCCAGCGAGGAGCGGTTGATCCGCATCTGGGGCTCCCCCGTCCAGGTGTGCACAGCCAAAGCGGCCATCCACCAGATCTTGGTGGAGAGTTTGCCCGTGCAGGAGAAGATCAAGGTGCCCCGAAGGGCCATTGGACGCATCATTGGTAATTCTCCTACAGGATTCCCTTTTTTGGTTCCAACACAACACAGACAAGGCTCTTGATCAGGCCTGCACAACTTGACAGTAGTAAGGGTCCAAAATTAAATACAGTAGAGTCTTGCTTATCCAAGCCTCGCTTATCCAAGCTTCTGGATTATCCAAGCCATTTTTGTAGTCAATGTTTCAATACATTGTGATATTGTGGTGCTAAATTCGTAAATACAGTAATTACTACATAGCATTACTGCATATTGAACTACTTTTTCTGTCAAATTTGTTATATAACATGATGTTTTGGTGCTTAATTTGTAAAAGCATAACCTAATTTGATGTTTAATAGGCTTTTCCTTAATCCCTCCTTATTATCCAACATATTCGCTTATCCAACATTCTGCCGGCCCGTTTATGTTGGATAAGTGAGAGACTACTGTATTTATTTATTTATTTACAGTATTTATATTCCGCCCTTCTCACCCTGAAGGGGACTCAGGGCGGATCACATTACACATATAAGGCAAACATTCAATGCCTTTAACATAGAACAAAAACAAGACAAACATAGGCTCCGAGCTGGCCTCGAACTCATAACCTCTTGGTCAGAGTGATTTGTTGCAGCTGGCTGGCTGCTCACCAGCCTGCGCCACATATAATATAATATCATCATCATCATCATTTAATTACTTATTAATCGCCCTCCATCCACGATGCTCTAGGCGATTTACAAGATAAAAAAGGATAAAAATACATACATACAAATATTGATTTAAAATATTAAAATAGATTAAAAGCTCTAGTAAAGAGCCAGGTCTTGAGTGCGAGGGTAAAAGGCCCCAACTCACGCATGGCTCTCATATAGGGCGGCAAGGCATTCCATAAGGCAGGGGCAGAAACAGAAAAAGCTCGGCGCCTGGTCCTGATATAATATGAGTATTATATATTATTATATTGTTATATTGACACTGGAGACATGGTGGAATGGTGTCTTCTTGACCCCCTTCTTAGGGAAAAAAAGATGCATTTTGGAGTTTTGAAGTTTTGGAACTGTGAGTTGGCAGGCTGCAGGGAAAGCAGGGTCTGGCCTAAGAGATGTTCTTTACAGAGGAAGAATGGAGAAATGATGATGAATGCATGCACATGTGTGTTAATGCTGAGTAAAAGTGTAAACCCCACTTTGTCTGTTTGTTAGCCAATGTAACCGTAGTAGGTTGTTGTGGGATCCAGTGTAGTTACATAGAATCTGTATGTCTAATGTCATTCCTTGCTTCCTTCTTTGGGGCGAGTGGTGTGTGTGGCGCTCTTTGGGTCTTATGCAAGCCGCCGGCCTGCTCTTGGTCATTCCAATCTTCCTTGTGCCTCCTTCAGGTCGGGGCGGGGAGACAGTTCGCGCCATATGCAAAAACACTGGGGCCAAAGTGGAATGTGGGTCAAAGAGCAGCACCCAGGAAGGTGAAGAGGCCCTCTTGCTCATCCGGACCATCACTGTTTCTGGGACTCGCAAGGAGGTGGACGCGGCCAAGGTGAGATGTCACAGGTGCTAATGAGAGAGAAAAGCCCTGTTTCCCATTGTTTACCAACAATGGATACTTTCTTGCTTTATTTATTGTGTCAGAAGTGAACCGAGGGTGCAAGTTGTAATGTATTTGAAAAAAAAAAGTTTTTTAAAAATCTTGGCATGATACTAAATGTCCTGTGACCAGTAGCTGGCTACTTGGGTTGCCTCTGGTGTCGCTGTGAGAAGGTCCTCTCTTGTGCGTGTGGCAGGGCTCAGACTGCATTGTAGTCAGTGGTCTGTGGTTTGCTCTTCTCCATACTTGTATGTCGTGGACTCCACTTTGTGGCCCCATTTCTTAAGGTTGGCTCTTCATCTCGTGGTGCCAGAGCGCAGTCTTCTGTCTGTCCAGGAGGGAGTCTTCATCCAGCATCAGCCACTGATTGAGGTTTTGGGTTTTAGCCTGCCACTTTTGGACTCTCTCTTGCTGAGGTGTTCCTGCAAGCATCTCTGTAATAATAATAATAATAATAATAATAATAATAATAATAATAATAATAATAAATAATCTCAGCCGGCATTTGGAAACAATAGACATTGACAAAATTACGATCTGCCAACTGCAAAAGGCCACCCTGCTGGGATCTGCGCGCATCATCCGAAAATACATCACACAGTCCAAGACACTTGGGAAGTGTTCGACTTGTGATTGTGTGATACGAAATCCAGCTTATCTATCTTGTTTGCTGTGTCATAAAATAATAATAATAATAATAATAATAATAATAATAATAATAATAATAATAATAATAATAAAGGCCACCCTACTGGGATCTGCACGCATCATCCGAAAATACATCACACAGTCCTAGACACTTGGGAAGTGTTCGACTTGTGATTCTGTGATACGAAATCCAGCATATCTATCTTGTTTGCTGTGTCATACAATAATAATAATAATAACTACCGTGTTTCCCCAAAAATAAGACAGTGTCTTATATTAATTTTTGCTCACAAAGATGCACTAGGTCTTATTTTCAGGGGATGCCTTATTTTTCCATGATGAAGAATTCACGGTTATTGTTGAACAAAAAAAATGAACATTTATTATATACTGTACAGTAGTTGTCATCACAAACCCATATAACCAGACAAACTGTGAATCCTATCAAGAATTTCATGTTACTACCAATATTTCCATGTACAACACTCTATGGTACGTACATTTACTGATCCTGCATGCTGTGGTGTTCTGTTCGTTGGGCATGCTTCCAAACAAAAACTTTGCTAGGTCTTACTGTCAGGGAAGGCCTTATATTTAGCAATTCAGTAAAACCTCTACTAGGTCTTATTTTCTGAGGATTTTAGGGGAAACGGTATTTTTATACCCCGCCTCTATCTCCCCAAAGGGGACTCAGGGCAGCTTACATGGGGCCAAGCCCAAATAAAAACAATAGCAATATAAAACACAACAATAGACAAAAGACATGCACAATTATAAAAATTTAAACATTAGCCAATAAAAACAAATGACAAGAACTAATAAAAACATGGATTTACCTAGTAAAACACATGAAGTTGCATTCAATGCATTTTTAACACAATATTATCTGACTGACACATCTTCACTGTATAATTAATGCAATTTGATACCACTTTAACTGCCATGCCTCATTGCTATGGGATCATGGAAATACTGGTTCTGTACACTCTTTAGTCTCTTCTGTTGATCTCAGGAGGTGTTGGCATGCTGGCTGATACCCGAACCAGGGATGGACCGGAGATGTCAATGCCTTAGTCCTTTTATTGCTGACTGCTACTTCCCAGTGAACGTCAGTGCTAGCTAAACAGTGGTGTGTGGCATAGACATCCTGTGATAATGCGGCATGTCTCATTAAGAGCCACATCCACTGTTTTAATGTGGTGAGATGTATTCCACACTGGGCATGTGTACTCAGCAAGGGCAGATGTTGTCACTGTGTCTGGTTGTGATCCCCAGGTTGTGCCAGTCAGCTTTCGTATGATGTTATTTCTAGTGCCCACTTTTTTTTTGATATTCAAGTAGTGCTTCCAATGTGCTTTTGGAGAGTAACTATTACACATTTCTTTTGTTACTCCCCCCAACATCTATCCTCTAGATTGTTTTTCTATCTTATGTCCCTGTTCCCCGTGGTTGTATTCTTATCCTTTTCTCACCCCAAGTTTTAACTAAGTGTCTCATGCGGCCCGCCCTGTTATATTGTTTGTTTTTGTTTTTTATTTTGTGTTGCACTGTACATGATTATTTATTGTATTGTTTAATTGTATTATGATATGTTGTTTTTTATATTTTGCTATATTGTACTGTTCTGGGCATGGCCCCGTGTAAGCCGCCCCGAGTCCCCGTTGGGGAGATGGTGGCGGGGTATAAATAAAGTTTTATTATTATTATTATTATTATTATTATTAGTCAGAGCACAGTCCAGAGTGACTCCCAGGTATGTTGGTGTGCTTCAATGCTCCAGTAGGATTCTTTTCCAGGTAATCAGCAGAGCTCGAGATGCTTGTCTGTTCTTAAGGTGCGTTTTAGATGGACTAGGAATCAGCTGGTTTTCCCCGTAATAGGCAGTAAGAGCACCTAAAGCTTCAGAGAGCAGCTTGCAACATGCAACTTCCTTGCTGAAACCAAGGCATTGGTGTCCGTTCTGTTTCCCAATTTTTGCCCCTAACAGGCTGTTCCAACACAGTCCTAGCAACTCAGTAGTTTCTGGTTCCAGTGATTTGTAGGCATTTTTTTTTTTGGAGGAGTTATGTGCTGATGAAATTGCCCGGAATACAGTGTTCCTTCACTACTTCGCGGTTCGCTTTTTGCGGATTCGCTGTTTGGCAGTTTTTCAATAAACTCTAAAAGAATATTATAAATCATAAAAAATTACAATTTACAGCCTGAGGAAGGAGAAGCGGAAGGGAGAGAAAAAGAGCCCAAGCGGCAACGGGAGGAGAAGGAAGCGATTTATCAACACACGATTGGTTGATAAAGACTTAAAATAGTGTATAACAGGGGTCCTCAAACTTTTGAAGCAGCGGGCCGGTCCATAATCCTTCAGACTGTTGAGTGGCCAAATTATCATTTGAAAAAAAATACAAATTCCTATGCACACTGCACATGTCTTATTTTTGTAGTGCAAAACAGCAACAACAACAATAAAACAATACAATATTTTAAAATGAAAACAATTTTAACCAACACAAACCTATCAGGATTTCAATGGAAAGTGTGGGCCTGCTTCTGGCCAATGAAATAGTCAAGTTAATTAGAATTGTTGTTGTTGTGTGCCTTCAAGTCATTTCAGACTTTGGCCGAGCCTAAGTCTAAAATTAATTTTTTATTTAATGCATTTATTTACTACATTTATATCCTACCCTTCCCACCCCAATAATATAATAATATATTATTAGCATAGCACAATATTAGCATTATATATTACTATATTGAACTATACCACTATACTGTAATGTTATATGTAATATATAAGATATAATTAATATTATTATATGATATTATGATTAGTATTATATTGCATAATATATTATTATTATCAATATTATTTGTATATACAATATATTATTAAAACTGATATAAAATATTATTTTATAAAACTGAGGGCGGGGGCCAGGTAAATGAATCTGGCCCCCGGGCCTTAGTTTGGGGACGCCTGGTATAAAAGAGTGATGGCATCACAGCGACCCACAAAACAACAAAACTACAGGCCCCCCAACCTCAAAATTTGACAACACAACCCATCATCCACGCCTCTAGGTTGATACAACAAAAAGAAAAGAAAAATAAAATCCTAATTAGAGAGAGAGGAATAATTGCTTTTATCCAATTGCCGCCAGTTAGAAGGCTAAGCTCCTCCAACTTGGTCTCCTAGCAACCCAATAAAAAATAATAAAAAACACTAAAAATTAATACAATAAAATACTATAATAACAGAAAATAACTAAAAATAATACAAGAAAATAATAAAATATAATAAATAAAAATATAACTTACAATAAAATTAATAAAAAATTGCAAATAAAGTCAAATAAAAATTACACAACAATTTTAACCAATACCACCACCACTTTGTCACAGCAACGCGTGGCCAGGCACAGCTAGTAACTACTAAAATAATTTATAAATATTGAAATAAATATAGTGTCCCTACTTTGCGGATTTTCACTTATTGCAGGTGGTCCTGGAACATTGTACCACACTTTGGTGCATTTTGGCAATGACATGGGTGATTTCTTGGCTGGTTCCAAACAGTAGCTTATCTGTGCTGCAGTTAGATGACATGAAGGCTTTGTCTTTGCCTCTCGCAGCACCTGATCATGGAGAAGCTTTCCGAAGAGGAGGCCTTTCAGAGGAAGCTGTCTCAGTCTGCTTCGGTGCGATTTCTCCACAAGCAGTCCTTGGGCAAGAGGCAGGAGGGAGTGGCCAAGGACCAAAGTGGGTTGCCTCACTTGGAGAGAGAACTACTACCCAGTCAGGTGCCAAACCTACAGCCTGGGGAAGGGGCTGGAGAAAGAATCCCTGAGCATCCCTCAGACGTCGGGCAGGAGCTGAGGAGTGAAGATGCATCCCCCGAGGACTCCCTGTCGGCTGCCTCCGCCTTTGAGGGTAAGTGAAAGAAGATACTACTCATCAGCCTATTCAGAGACTTAGGGACCACATGATATCAATTTTTATTACTATTCATTATTTATTAGCGACATTTATATCCCGCCCTCCTCACCCCGAAGGGGACTCAGGGCAGCTTACAAGATATATATACATACAATATATTATATTACTAAGGTAAAGGTTTCCCCTGACATTCAGTCATGTCTGACTCTGGGGGTTGGTGCTCATCTCCATTTCTAAGCCGAAGAGCCAGCGTTGTCCGTAGACACCACCAAGGTCATGTGGCCGGCATGACTGCATGGAGCTCTGTTACCTTCCTGCCGGAGCGGTACCTATTGATCTACTCACATTTGCATGTTTTTGAACTGCTAGGTTGGCAGGAGCTGGAGCTAACAGCGGCTGCACCCGGGGTTTGAACCTGGGACCTTTCGGTCTGCAAGTTCAGCAGCTCAGTGCTTTAACGCACTTCGCCACCGGGGCTCCTTATATTATTAGTATAGCACAATATAAGCATTATATATTACTACAGTAGAGTCTCACCTATCCAACATAAATGGGCTGGCAGAACGTTGGATAAGCGAAAATGTTGGATAATAAGGAGGGATTAAGGAAAAGCCTATTAAACGTCAAAATAGGTTATGATTTTACAAATTAAGCACCAAAACATCATGTTCTACAACAAATCAACAGAAAAAGCAGTTCAATACATGGTAATGTTATGTCGTAATTACTCTATTTACGAATTTAGCACCAAAACATCACAGTGTATTGAAAACATTGACTACTAAAAGGCAGACTGTGTTGGATAATACAGAACGTTGGATAAGCGAGACTCTACTGTATATTGTATGAAACCACTATATTGTTCTTAATGGATTTTATATATTGTTTTAAACCATGTGTTGGCATCAAATTATTGCCAATTGTGTAAGCCGCCCTGAGTCCCTTCGGGTGTGAAGGGCAGGATATAAATGTTGGAAATAAATAAATAAATAAATATTGCAATATTATTAGTAAGAGTGCATGTAATATAAAGATGCAATTATAATAGCCCGGGGCTGTGGCGCAGACGGGAGAGCAATGAGTCACTGACCAGGAAGTCATAAGTTCGAGGCCCGCTCGGAGCTATGTTTGTTTGTCTTTGTCCTGTGTTTAAAAGGCATTGAATGTTTGCCTAATATGTGTAATGTGATCCGCCCTGAGTCCCCTTCGGGGTGAGAAGGGCGGAATATAAATGATGTAAATAAATAAATAAATAATATTATTATCGATGTTATATACAATATATTATATTATTAGTATAGCATAATATGAGTACAGTGTTCCCTCACTACTTCGCGGTTCACTTTTTGTGGATTCGCTGTTTTGCGGTTCTTCAATAAACTCTAAAAGAATATTATAAATCATAAAAAACTACAATTTACAGCCTAAGGAAGGGAGAAATGAGAGAGGGAGAGAAAAAGGAGCCTAAGTGGCAATGGGAGGAGAAGGAGGCGATTTATCAACACATGATTGGTTGATAAAGACTTAAAATAACTACTAAAAGAATGTACAGTAGAGTCTCATCCAACGTTCTGGATTATCCAACGCATTTTTGTAGTCAATGTTTTCAATGCACTGTGATATTTTGGTGCTAAATTTGTAAATACAGTAATTACTACATAGCATTAATGTGTAATGAACTACTTTTTCTGTCAAATTTGTTGTATAACATGATGTTTTGGTGCTTAATTTGTAAAATCATAACCTATTTTGATGTTTAATAGGCTTTTTCTTAATCCTTCCTTATTATCCAACATATTCGCTTATCCAACGTGCTGCCGGCCCGTTTATGTTGGATAAGTGAGACTCTACTGTATATTTATAATCTTATATTATCTGCTTAGAACTGGATTATATGAGGCCCCTTCTACACAGCTGTATAAAATGCACACTGAAGTGAATTATCTGGCAGTGTGGACTCAAGATAATCCAGTTCAAAGCAGATAATATAAGATTATAAATGGGTTATATAGCTGTGTATATAATCCAGTTAAAATCAGATAATCTGTATCTTATAGGCAGTGTGGAAGAGGCCTGAGGCCTAACTGTGCCTGTCCCCTGGGCTGAGTAGGTTGCTAGGAGACCAAGTGGGCAGAGTTTAGCCTTCTAAATGGAAGCAATTGGATAAAAACAATTATTCATCTCCTTCTAATTAGGTCTTTATTTTTCTTTTCTTTTTGTTGTATGAACGTAGAGGCATGGATGAGTGGTTGTGTTGCCAAGTTTAGTGTTTCTGGGATGTGTAGTTTTGTTGTTTTGTCCTAGGCCGAATTTTTTTTAATTCTTTTATATATATAGATTATATTGTTATATTGACATAGCAGACAGGGTGGAATGATGTCTTTACTGGTTTGCTGTTTGCGGCTGCGTCCAATTTAGCCTGCCGGCCTTAGGTTTAACACCTGGGCTCTACCCCATGCTGAATTGCATCCATGCACTACTACACACTCTTCACGCTACTCATTCTCATTCCATAACCCTGAGAACTAGTAAGCTGTCGTATTTTATGCTTGCTGATGAATTGGGACGTTGCTTACATTGAGCCTCCTGTGTTTTCAGTCCCCAGCCCTGACTTCAGCTTCCATGCGAACGAGCTCTTGGAAGTCTACGTCTCGGCCTCGGAGAGCCCCAACCATTTCTGGATCCAGATCATCGGCTCCCGGGCCCTCCAGCTGAACAAGCTAATCTCTGAAATGACGCAATACTACGGAAGTGGCGACTGCCTGGTGCGTTGCTGTGTGTGGTGGGCAGCAGGGAGGACCCCCCCTTCCACGGCTCGTGATGATATGCTCCTTGCGTCTCCTTTTCCTCAGCCCGAACTGCCCGCTGCGCACGTGGGAGACTTAGTGGCCGCCCGGCACTCGGACGACTCCTGCTGGTACCGGGCCAAAGTCCTGGACATCCTGGAGAACAAAAACCTGGATCTTTACTATGTGGATTTTGGAGACAATGGAGAGGCGCCCTTGGAGAAGCTAAGGCCATTAAGGTGAGATTGGTGGGAATTCAGGATGCCCACTCTCCTACTGAACATTTGCCATTGCCCATGTAAGGAAGCTAATTATGACTGCCACCACTTTGTAATGATGCAACCACCAAAGACTCAGGGAGGAGACCTTTTACTTTTTTCCCTTTCTTCTTCTTTTTTTATTTTTTAAATTTTTATTGAAGTTTATTATTAAAAACAACCAAACAAACAAACAAACATGTAACATAAGTGAAGAACATACAGACATACAATTGTGCAAAAAAAAAAGTAACAAACAATAACATGGATTACATGTACAAATGTGTGTGTGTGTGTGTGTGTGTGTGTGTATTTGGGTGAATGTCTGAGGAAGAGATAAATAAACTAAATTGAAAGAGAGAACAAAACAAGAAAAAAAGAATATATATATATAAATAAAAATTGAAACCTAAATCATCCCAACAGACACAACATCTATGCACCAACAATACAATCACATTAAAATTGACTTCCTTCTATTGTGCAGTGCTTTGAAAATTAATCTTTTTATACATATTGTACTCTTATTTGCCTTGCTTATTTTCTCCTTATTCACATATTCTGGGATGGTCCGTTATTCATTCATTCTTCTCTAAACCATTTTCATATTATTATCTTGCATTTTTCTTTTTTAAAATAGTTTTTGACTGATTCCCAATTTGTTTGTTTTCTTGATTTCCCTTGGGTGTTTGATAATAGATACGTTAATTTGTCCATATTCATTCCCTTTCTTCTTATTATTCACTTTAGATGGTAGTGTATCTTGGTTTATAATATATGCGACAGAGGCTTAGATGTTGGAAAAACAAGAACAAGTTTATTCAGGCACAGAGCTTAGTAGTTACAATGTTGTTTCTCACATAGAGGTATTTTTATTAACAATTACAATACTAGAATGAGATGAGTCAAACTCTCTAAAGTGTCACTTCTTTCTCTGCTACTTTTAAACCGCAGTCACCCCTGTGATATACGATCACAGATTCCCTGTTCCTTACCAGGACACAGACTACATTAAATAAGTCACCAAACTTATTTTAAACTGACTCAGAATTGAACAATTGAGTCTCCTTGATCCCCTCAACCTAGGATCAATCTTCCCTGTGCCTCATCAGAGCACAGACTGACTCTTTTTTAAACTCTGCACTTCTGCAACTAAATGGCAGTTGGCTCTGCCTACTTCTCCATGGCAACCAGCCTCTGAGTGCTGAGATGCAATAACTGTAATACTTACCCTTTTAAAACACAAACACACAATTAAACATGACATCTGTAAACTATTATATTACTATTATATTACATTATTATTATATCATTCATTATTCATGACTATATTGAAACTAGAATAGAGAGAAATCAGTGTGGAAACTTTGTGAAGCTTAAACTGCAAGAAGTACCATAGATTGTTGTACGTGGAAATAACGGTAGTAAATAGTTTTTGATTTCTTAAATACAGTTATATATTACACTTATACATTTTTGTTATTTAAACTATACATATTGTGAAATTATGGGGTTTTTTTTCTCGAAGTGACACACCACCCAAGTCATGCTAGGTTTTTTGGCGAATTTTGACACACCAAGTGCAAAAGCTTGCCCATCACTGGGTTAGTAGGAAGTTTTGGTACATAAGGGTCCATCAGTGGAGCCTAACTTCTGTTTCCCACGTCTCTTCTCTTCCAGAAGTGACTTCTTAAGCCTCCCTTTCCAAGCCATAGAGTGCAGCCTTGCTGGCGTTGCTCCGGCCGGTGAGTTGTGTGCGGAACGGTGAGCCTGGAAGTCTTATTTCAATATGTAAATAAACCTGCGAGGTTGCTGTGTTGTGGGCTCCCTTCAGATTCACTAAAGACAGCCATGCAGGGAGATGTTATCTTGAATCCAGACGATGCACAGGTGAAAAGGTTACCAAAGTCAGATCCATGAGGCAGGAAAGTGGAAAGAATACAGCCCATGTATGACTTATGGGGCTCTTTCCTCTCCCCCAGTCATAATGCTCTTTGAATGGCATTTCTATTCTGAACACCAAAACCCCGTTCCACAGATATATAAAACCCACTTGCCTAGTTTCCAACAGATCTCATAATAATAATAATAATAATAAAAACTTTATTTATACCCTGCCACCATCTCCCCGTGGGGACTCGGGGCGGCTCACAATGTTACAAAAGTAACAGCGCAAATACAGTAGAGTAAGTAAGTAAGTAAAAGTTTATTTTTATACCGCCCTCTCTCCCAAAAGTGACTCAGGGCGGTTTCCAATATAAAATCAGCATAAAACATTGTACAATAAAACACTGAAAACACTATAAAACGCTATAAAAATACAAAAAAAAACCCCATAACAATCGACTAAGACAATCACATAAACAGAAGCAATATAATCACTCAACATATGAATCACAGAAAAAAAAACTCACTGGGATGGAGGAGAGGATGGCCACTAGAACTAAAGTTCAATGTTATATTCTAAGATGCTTTGGAGCAGAGGAATAAAGTGCAGTGTTTCAAGTCAAAGAGGTGGCCTGTGCAACTTCTATAGCTATGGGCTCAGTAATCCAAAGGTTATCTCTCAATTTTCCAGTCTCAGTACAATCTCTACTATAGAGATTAATATTCTTAGATCATTAGTAGAGTCTCACTTATCCAAGCTAAACGGGCCGGCAGAAGCTTGGATAAGCGAATATCTTGGATAATAAGGAGGGGTTAAGGAAAAGCCTATTAAACATCAAATTAGGTTATGATTTTACAAATTAAGCACCGAAACATCATGTTATACAACAAATTTGACAGAAAAAGCAGTTCAATACTCAGTAATGTTATGTTGTAAAGACTGTATTTACGAATTTAGCACCAAAATATCACGATATATTGAAAAGATTGACTACAAGAATGGCTTGGATATTCCAGAAACTTGGATAAGCAAGGCTTGGATAAGTGAGACTCTACTGTATTTATTTATTATTTATTTATTTCAAATATTTCTATCCCGCCCTTCTCACCCGGAGGGACTCAGGGCGGTGTACAATTGGCAACAATTCGATGACGATACATCATTAAAAACAACAACATATAAAAATACAACCAATTAAATACAGTATAAAATATAAAATATAAAATTTATATTATATTATTATATTTATAATATCATATATTATATTTATATTACATTATTATATTACTATATTTATAATATCATATTTAAATTATATTTATATTCAGTAGAGTCTCACTTATCCAACATAAACGGGCCGGCAGAACATTGGATAAGCGAATATGCTGGATAATAAGGAGGGATTAAGGAGAAGCCTATTAAACACACATTAGGTTATGATTAAGCACCAAAACATCATGTTATACAACAATTAAGTCCAGTTGTGTCTGACTCTGGGGGTTGGTGGTCATCTCCATTTCTAAGCCGAAGAGCCGGCGTTGTCCGCAGACATCTCCAAGGTCATGTGGCTGGCATGACTGCATGGAGCGCCATTACCTTCCCACCGGAGCGGTACCTATTGATCTACTCACATTGGCATGTTTTCGAACTGCTAGGTTGTCAGGAGCTGGGGCTAACAGCGGGCGCTCATTCCGTTCCCGGGATTTGAACCTGGGACCTTTCGGTCTGCAAGTTCAGCAGCTCAGCGCTTTAACACACTGAGCCACCGGAGACTCTAGGAAAAGCCTATTAAACATCAAATTAGGTTATGATCTTACAAATTAAGCACCAAAACATCATGTTATACAACAAATTTGACAGAAAAGTAGTTCAATACGCAGTAATGCTATGTAGTAATTACTATATTTATGAATTTAGCACTAAAATATCACGATGTATTGAAAACATTGACTACAAAATGTGTTGGATAATCCAGAACGTTGGATAAGCGAGTGTTGGATAAGTGAGACTCTACTGTAATAACATTCAGAATAGAATCATAATGAGGCTGGTCATCCAATAGCTGTCTCTCCAAAGGCCAGCCCAAGCATCCAGGTTTTCAATTTTTTCTTCTCTGAGTGTGCCTGCCATAGATGTGGGCAAAACGTCAGGAGAGAATGCTTCTGGAATGTGATCACACAGCTTGGAAAACTCACAGCAACACAGTGATTCCGGCCATGGAAGCCTTCGACAACACATTCACCATGCCCTTCCGTCATGGCAGCTTTGAAAATAGGGAGCCTGGAGGTAGCAGGCCGGGCTGTCACACTTGCTGATGCTTCCCCTCTGCAACCCCGCAGGTGGTCGGTGGGAAGAAGCCGCGCTCAACGAGTTCGACCGCCTCACCCATTGTGCCGAGTGGAAGCTCTTGGTGGCCAAGATCTGCAGCTATGTGCCTTCGGGGAGCACCACCTGGCCCCACGTCCGACTGTACGACACCAGCACGGATCAGGTGAGAGGAGCATGCTCAGCTCAGTGCTTTCCGAGATGTAATGGTTCCTCTCCGTTTGAAGATTTGATGATTCAGGATTGCAGGGTTGTTGTATGTCTTTTGGGCTGTGTGGCCATGATCCAGAAGTATTCTCTCCTGACGTTTCGCCCACATCTATGGCAGGCATCCTCAGAGGCTGTGAGGCATGGATAAACTAGGCAAGGAAAGGAAAATATATACAGTGTTTCCCCAAAAATAAGACAGTGTCTTATATTAATTTTTGCTCCCAAAGATGTTCTAGGTCTTATTTTCAGGGGATGTTTTAGTTTTCCATGAAGAAGAATTCACATTTATTGTTGAACAAAAAAAATGAACATTTATTATATACTTTACAGTAGTTGTCATCATAAACTAGCATAACCAGACAAACTGTGAATCCTATCCAGAATTTCTTGTTACTACAAATATTTCCATGTACAACAGTTTATGGTACGTACATTTACTGATCCTGCATGCTCTGGTGTTCTGTTTGGCGAGCATGCTTCCAAACAAAAACTTTGCTAGGTCTTACTTTCAGGGGAGGCCTTATATTTAGCAATTCAGCAAAACCTCTACTAGGTCTTATTTTCTGAGGATGTCTTATTTTAGGGGAAACAGGGTATATATCTGTGGAGAGTCCAGGTTGTGGCAAGAGTCCTTTGTCACTGGGAAGCCAGCATTAATGTTTCAGTTAATCACCCTAATTAGCATTGGAAAGGTTTTGTCTCTTGCCTGGGGGCATCCTTTGTTCAGTCATTAGCCGTCCTTGAGGCTCCTCTGCCCTCAGAGTGTTGATTCCCATCTACTGTTTTGATTTTAGAGTTTTTTAATACTGGCAGCCAGATTTTGTTCATTTTCATGGTTTCCTCCTTTCTGTTGAAGTTGTCCACATGCTTGTGGATTTCAATGGCAATTGTCCACATGCTTGTGGATTTCAATGGCAATGGCTTGTGGATTTCAATGTGTAGTCTGACATAATAGTTTTTGGAGTGGTCCAGCATTTCTATGTTCTCAAATGATATCCTGTGTCCAGGCTGGTTCATCAAGTGCTCTGCTCTGGCTGATTTCTCTGGTTGAGTGAGTCTGCAGTGCCTTTCATGTTCTTTGACTCGTGTTTGTGTGCTGCGTTTGGTGGACAACTTCAACAGAAACATTAATGCTGGCTTCCCAGTGACAAAGGACTCTCGCCACACCCTGGACTCTTCACAGATATATATATATTCCTTTCCTTACTTAGTTTATCCCTCCGTCACAGCCTCTGAGGATGCCTGCCATAGATGTGGGTGAAACGTCAGGAGAGGATACTTCTGGAACATGGCCACACAGCCCGAAAGACATACAACAACCCTGTGATCCTGGCCATGAAAGCCTTCAACAACACATTGATTCAGGATTGTTTGAATGGTTCTCGGCCGTGTCCAAACCATTGCCAGTCCCAGCATTCCTAGGGTGTATTGTGGCCTAAATTAGAGGTCCTCAGACTTTTTAAACAGAAGGCCAGTTCACAGTCTCTCAGACTGTTTGGGGATGGACAGATTATCATTTTGCCAAAGGTTTTCATGGCCAGAATCATTGGGTTGCTACGAGTTTTCCAGGCTGTGTGGCCATGTTCCAGACACATTCAAAGGAGGAAACCATGAAAATGAACCATATCTGGCTCCCAGTATTTAAAAAACTCTAAAATCAGGACAGTAAAAAAAGGACAACACAAAAAAAACCAGTGCCACATACGCACATCCAGATTTTCACTTTTATTATGTTTATAAAGGTAAAGGTTTCCCCTAACATTAAGTCCAGTCATATCCGACTCTGGGGGTTGGTGCTCATCTCCATTTCTAAGCAGAAGAGCTGGCGTTGTCCATAGACACCTCCAAGGTCATGTGGCCACTGGCATGACTGCATGGAGCACCGTTATTTTCCCGCCGGAGCAGTACCTATTGATCTACTCACATTTGCATGTTTTCGAACTGCTAGGTTGCAGGAGCTGGGGCTAATAGCGGGTGCTCATTCCGCTCCCGGGATTTGAACCTGGGACCTTTCGGTCTGCAAGTTCAGCAGCTCAGTGCTTTAGCACACTGTGCCACCAGAGACCCCCCCCCCCCATATACCCTATATACTCGAGTATAAGCTGACCCGAATATAAACCAAGGCACCTAATTTTACCACAAAAAAACTGGGAAAACATTGACTCCAGTATAAGCAGCTCAGCACTTTAACACACTGCGCCATCAGGGGCTCCATTATGTGTATTATATTATTATTGTTATTATTATTATTTTATTATGACACAGCAAACAAGATAGAAATCCTGGATTTCATATCACAAAATCACAAGTCGAACTCTTCCCAAGTGTCTAGGACTGTGTGATGTATTTTCGGATGATGCGCGCAGATCCCAGTCGGGTGGCCTTTTGCAGTTGGCAGATTGTAATTTTGTCAATGTCTATTGTTTCCAAATGCCGGCTGAGATCTTTTGGCACGGCACCCAATGTGCCCATCACCACCGGGACCACCTGCACTGGTTTCTGCCAGAGTCTTTGCAGTTCAATATTGAGGTCCTGATAGCGGCTGAGTTTTTCCTGTTGTTTTTTGTCAATGCGACTGTCACCTGGGATGGCGAAAAACAACAGGAAAAACTCAGCCGCTATCAGGAAAAACTCAGCCCCCACCACGTCAAGCTGGCACCTGCGGGGGGGGGGGGGATTATTATTATTATTATTACTACTATATTTATTTATACCCTGCTTTATTTCTCCCGAAGGAAACTCACATCGTCTTAGCATAAAAGCATCAGCATACAAATTACAATATCCCAATATGCAAACATTAAAACGGGATTAAGTAAAAAGTGAAGACATGAGTCTTTGACCAAGTTTTCGGAAATTAATAGATATGAAAGATGTGTAACTGACTAATGGAACGGCCCGGACAAAGCCTATGGATCATGTGATTTGCCCTAATGTATGGAGTTAAATATTTTAATTGCATTTTAATATTTTATTTTATTTTAATTGTTTTTTTTAAAGGCATTGAATTGTTGCCATGCTGTGAAGCCGCCTTGAAACCCCTCCAGGGTTGAGAAAGGTGGGGTAAAAATACTGTAAATAAATAAATAAACATTATTTTAAAATTCCAATCAAAAACCAAAATCAAAGTCAAATATGTTTGAATTCAGATTCTTATACAATGCACTTCTCTTTTTTCCAGAGCATCGATGTGGGCGCAGAGCTGATTCGCTTGGGCTACGCGGTGCCAAGCCCGCAGGAGAGCGATGGTGGCGGCATGGGAGACGGACGGCACCAGCTGAGCAAAGAGGTGACTCTTAAGCAGCTCCCGAAAATCCCGTTCTATCCTGGACTTGAGTGGTCTTTTCTTTGTTTGTTTGTTTATTTATTTATTTATTTACAGTATTTATATTCCGCCCTTCTTTCTCACCCCGAAGGGGACTCAGGGCGGATTACAATGAACACATATATGGCAAACATTCAATGCCAACAGACAAACAACATACATTAGACAGACTCAGAGGCATTTTTAACATTTTTCCAGCTTCACGATTCCGGCCACAGGAGGAGCTGTTGCTTCACCGTCCAGAAGTGGCTGTACTTCCTCATTCCTTTCCTCGTGTTTTGCTGGCAGTTTTATGGTGTTGTAAATTAGCCTCCCGTATAAAGCGTCCCTAAATTTCCCTAATTGACAGGTGCAACTGTATTTCGGGGCTGCATAGGTCAACAGCAAGCTGGGGCTATTAATGGTCGGAGGCTTAACCCGACCCGGGCTTCGAACTCATGACCTCTCGGTCAGTAGTGATTTATAGCAGCTGGTTATTAGCCAGCTGCGCCACAGCCCGGCCCCTAAGACCAGGTTAAGACCAGGTTCTATTCCTCATGAGAGCAGCTTTTGAAGGAAAATACCACATTTCATCATATAATAGTTGCACTGTGTTGTTGAAAGCTTTCATGGCCGGAATCACTGGGTTGCTGTGCGTTTTCCGGGCTGTCTGGCCATGTTCCAGAAGCATTCTCTCCTGATGTTTCGCCCACATCTATGGTAGGCATCCTCAGAGGTTGTGAGGTCTGTTGGAAATAGGCAAGTGGGGTTGAAATCCAACAGAAAGAGGGAAGATCTGAGTTCAAGAGAACTGCTTTTCGTATTTTTTGAAACCACCTCACCTTTGGAGAAGCCCATTATATGGCAGTGCAGATGGGGCCCAAGTAGGCCTAACCCCAATCGTTTTCTCTTTCTAGGGGAACATGATGGAGGCCTCCCTGGAAAATCTGTCCGAGATGCAGAAAACTCCCGATGAGATGCCTCTCTCCTTGTCCTGTGTCAGCCTTCCAGGTAAATCTTATCGGATACATCTTTTTGGGAAGGCGACCAGACTAAAGGCAGAAATTCTTGTTATATGTAGGTAAATGTAAAGGTTTTCCCCTAACGTTAAGTCCAGTCATGTCTGACTCTGGGGGTTGGTGCCCATCTCCATTTCTAAGCCGAAGAGCCGGCGTTGTCCGTAGACACCTCCAAGGTCATGTGGCCGGCATGACTGCATGGAGCGCCGTTACCTTCCCGCCCGAGCGGTACCTATTGATCTACTCACATTTGCATGTTTTCGAACTGCTAGGTTGGCAGAAGCTGGAGCTAACAGTGGCCGCTCACGCCGCTCCCGGGGTTTGAACCTGGGACCTTTTGGTCTGCAAGTTCAGCAGCTCAGCGCTTTAACACACTTCGCCACTGGGGTTCCCTTGTTTTATATACTAGTGGTTTTATTTTGGATTGTACTGTGTGTTTATTTTATGCGTTGCTTTAGGCACCTTGTGCCATATGTAAGCCGCCCCAAGTCCCTTCGGGGAGGTGGATGTGGGGTACAAAAATAAAGTTGTTGATATTATTATTATTGTTGTTGTTGTTGTATGACACAGCAAACAAGATAGATATGCTGGATTTCATACCACAAAATCACAAGTCGAACACTTCCCAGTGTCTAGGACTGTGTGATGTATTTTCGGATGATGCGCGCATTACTGCATATTGAACTACTTTTTCTGTCAAATTTGCTGTATAACATGATGTTTTGGTGCTTAATTTGTAAAATCATAACCTAATTTGATGTTTAATAGGCTTTTCCTTAATCCTTCCTTATTATCCAACATATTCACTTATCCAACATTCTGCCGGCCCGTTTACGTTGGATAAGTGAGACTCTACTGTACATATAAAAGGGTAATGAAATTTCGGCCTAGGACAAAACAACAAAACTACACATTCCAGAAACACTAAACATGGCCGCATAACCCCTCATCCATGCCTCTACGTTCATACAATAAAAAGAAAAGAAAAATAAAGTCCTAATTAGAGGGAGAGGAATAATTGTTTTTATCCAATTGCTGCCCATTAGATGGCTATGCTCTGCACACTTGGTCTCCTAGCAACCCACTCAGCCCAGTGAGTTAGGTCTCACTTAGGCCTCTTCCACACTGCCTATAAAATACAGATTATCTGATCTTAACTGGATTATATGGCAGTGTAGACTCAAGGCCCTTCCACACAGTTATATTACCCATTTATAATGGACTTAATGTAAGGTAAAACCTTTACCCTTTACCTTAACTACCACCAGTTCCTCAATACTTTATTTCCCATACTACCAGACTTCGCCACAGCAAGGCGTGGCCGGGCACAGCTAGTATATATATATATATATATATATATACAGTAGAGTCTCACTTATCCAACGTTCTGGATTATCCAACACATTTTTGTAGTCAATGTTTTCAATATATCATGATATTTTGGTGCTAAATTCGTAAATACAGTAATTACTACATAGCATTATTGAGTATTGAACTATTTTTTCTGCCAAATTTGTTGTCTAACATGATGTTTTGGTGCTTTATTTGTAAAATCATAACCTAATTTGATGTTTAATAGGCTTTTCCTTAATGCCTCCTTATTATCCAACATATTCGCTTATCCAACATTCTGCCGGCCCATTTATGTTGGATAAGTGAGACTCTACTGTATATATTTGCTGGCAAATGTACTGAGCAGTGCCAAAAAGTGCATTCCTAATTTGGCCCAAAAAGTGTGCATTACATTAATAATTAATAATAATTATTCTCCATTAATAACCACTTTGTTCTGTGCGAATTAGGCTTGGTTTCTGTCTGCACAAAGCACATTTACGCTCTTGGATGCTGCAGAAGTCGCTCCTGCCGGTGACTTAAACACCTCTTGCCAATCCCGTCTTTCTGTTATCGTTTCAGATGTGGCCTCTGTGTCGGAGAGCGGGGATTTCGGAGACCCCTCATTGACTCCTTTGGCTTCAGGAATGACGGTGAGGCTTGGTTGCTGGGCGCGGGAGGGCTCTTCTGGGATCCTGGCTGGGAGGATAAACTTCTCCCAGTTCTGGGTTGCTGTGAGTTTTCCGGTCTGTCTGGCCATGTTCCAGAAGCATTCTCTCCTGACCTTTCACCAACATCTATGGCAGGCATCCTCAGAGGTTTCAAGGTCTGTTGGAAACTAGGCAAGTGAGGCTTATATACCTGTGGAATAATGTCCAGGGTGGGAGAAGGAACTCTTGACTGTTGGAGACAAGTGTGAATGTTGCAATTTGTCAGCTCAGTTAACATTGAATAGCCTTGCAGCTTCAAAGCCTGCCTAGGGGGCATCCTTGGGAGGTGTTAGCTGGCAAGAAACAATTAGGACCAGTTGAGAGGTGTTCGCTGGAAAGAAACAATCAGGGCCAGCTAGCCCCCAGTGGCGTAGTGGGTTAAAGCCTTGCGACTTGAAGGTTGGGTTGCTGACCTGAAGGCTGCCAGGTTCGAATCCCACCCAGGGAGAGCGTGGATGAGCTCCCTCTTTCAGCTCTAGCTCCATGCGGGGACATGAGAGAATCCTTCCACAAGGATGGTAAAAACATCAAAACATCCCTGGGCAACGTCCTAGCAGACGGCCAATCCTCTCACACCAGAAGCGCCTTGCAGTTTCTCAAGTCGCTCCTGATACCAAAAAAAGCTAACACCTCCCAACAAAGGATGCCCACAGACAGGCTTTGAAGCTGCAAGGCCATTCAGTGCTAATCAAGCTGGCCAATTGGAACATTCACACTTGCCTCAAACAGAGAAGAGTTATTTCTCCCACCCTGATATATAAACGCCACTTGCCTGGTTTCCAACAGACTTCACAATCTCTGAGGATGCCTGCCATAGATGTGGGCGAAACGCCAGGAGAGAATGCTTCCAGCGTTGAACTCTGGGTCTCCATAACTGGCCAATCAGGGGAGTTTGGTTACCAGTTTTTTAAAAAATTTTTGGATTGTATGTTATGCACTTTTGTTTTTTATTTGTATTATTTTATATTGTTGTATGCTTTTATTTATTATGTGTATTGTACTGTATTGTTTTTTATCAGGTTGCAAACCACTCTGAGTCCCTTGAGGAGACAGGGCGGTATATAAATCAAGTTTTATTATTATTATTATTTTATTATGACACAGCAAACAAGATAGATATGCTGGATTTTGTATCACAAAATCACAAGTCGAACACTTCCCAAGTGTCTAGGACTGTGTGATGTATTTTCAGATGATGCGTGCAGATCCCAGCAGGGTGGCCTTTTGCAGTTGGCAGATCGTGATTTTGTCAATGTCTATTGTTTCCAAATGCTGGCTGGGATCTTTTGGCACGGCACCCAGTGTGCCGATCACCACCGGGACCACCTGCACTGGTTTCTGCCAGAGTCTTTGAAGTTCAATCTTGTGGTCCTGAGAGCGGCTGAGTTTTTCCTGTTATTTTTCGTCAATGCGACTGTCACCTGGGATGGCGACATCAGTGATCCAAACCTTTTTCCTTTCCACAACTGTGATGTCTGGTGTGTTGTGTTCCAGAACTTTGTCAGTCTGGATTCGGAAGTCCCACAGTATCTTTGTGTGCTCATTTTCCAATACTTCTGCAGGTTTGTGATCCCACCAGTTCTTTGCTGCTGGCAGGTGGTACTTGAGGCATAAGTTCCAATGAATCATTTGGGCCACATGGTTGTGCCTCTGTTTGTAGTCTGTCTGTGCGATTTTCTTACAGCAGCTGAGGAGATGATCCATGGTTTTGTCGGTTTCTTTGCACAGTCTGCATTTTGGGTCATCAGCTGATTTTTCGTTCTTGGCCTGAATTGCCTTTGTTCTGATGTCTTGCTCCTGGGCTGCAAGGATCAGGCCTTCTGTCTCCTCCTTCAAGGTCCCATTTTCCAATACTTTTGCAGGTTTGTGATCCCACCAGTTCTTTACTGCTGGCAGGTGGTACTTGAGGCATAAGTTCCAATGGATCATTTGGGCCACATAGTTGTGCCTCTGTTTGTAGTCTGTCTGTGCAATTTTCTTACAGCAGCTGAGGAGATGATCAATGGTTTCGTCGGTTTCCTTGCACAGTCTGCATTTTGGATCACATAGCTGTGCCTCTGTTTGTAGTCTGTCATTATTATTATTATTGTATGACACAGCAAACAAGATAGATATGCTGGATTTCGTTTCGCAAAATCACAAGTCGAACACTTCCCAAGTGTCTAGGACTGTGTGATGTATTTTCGGATGATTATTATATGGCCATACAGCCCGGAAAACTCACAGCAAACCAACGTGAGTCTGTTGTTTACCAAATAATAGAAGAGATATTGTTGCTTGTAGTGGTAAAGCAGCACTGCTGGGTTTCGTGATCCCTACATTTGCTTTATGCAACTGAATATGTACACTATGAATATGAAACCATTACGAGTGCCATAATTACTGATATTCCAATGTGTAGGTGTGCTGGTACGGCTGTACCAGAAGCTCTGACTTTATTTTCTTGTTGCTAATGTTTGCAATCATAGGACAGGCCGCCTGTCAATCATCAAGTTTTGTTCCGCCCCTTGTTCAGGGCTCTGGGAGGGAAGGGGCCATTTTTAAGTCAGTCTCTCTTAAGGAAGCTAAGCTATAGGACGTAGACCAGCTCGTCCCGTAGAAAAGCTTCATATCTCAGTAACATCCGGGGATATAGAACATCCGAGAAAACAGAAACGGAAATTCCAGGGGAAAAGGTCCCAAAGGCTCTGGCTGAGAGCTCACAGCCTCTCAGCCTCACAGCTCCTGAGGGAAACAGCCCTAAAGTTTCTAAAGAAACCTCGGAGAGGGAACAGCACCACAGATCCACGGAACCCCAGCTGAAACATCTGCAAGCCTTGGTTGGTAGGTCCACTCGATACCCAGATGCATTTGGAATCGGTAGTGGGTCCCACAGCAGCTAGGCCCATATGATAGACAGTCTGGGAGAGGTTATAAGAGGGTTTTCACAGTTATCCAAAGCCAATTGCCTGTCCCCTGGGGACAAGACTGAAAGGGCCAACAGTTTATTAAGGAAACCTTGAAGTGTTATTTGACTCCTTGAAGATTTATTATTTGTTCAACAATAAAGACTTTGTTATCTCATTAAAGACTCAATCCTTTTCAGAAAAATCCTCAAGAACCTTTCTTTGAGGCGCCCTGGCTTCCCGCTGGGCATAAAGTATATGTCCTATACAAAAGACAATAGTTACAGGCACAGCGCTTGACAGAATAGTAGGAATGGAATATATGAGTAAGTCACAGAGGAAGGGCTGGATCTCATCTTCCCTCCCCAGCTTAAGGTTTCCTTTCCCTTCCAGGGCGTTGCATCTGAAACAGAGCCAGTGGCAAAGCAGCAGCATCAGCACATCCCATGACTGGCCCAGAAGAACATCTCACTGTCTTGGTGGGCACCTGCTTTTGACACGCATCTACTTCAGAGCAGGATGCAACAGATGCAAGAAGCCAGTGCTCCACGGCAAGCTTAGTGGGGCAGATTTTCATTGGGTTCCAGTTTGGTCTCCCTCAGCTTGATGAATGTCTTGCATGTGCCGCCGTTTTGGATTTGTTTGTTTGTTTGTTGAATCACGAGGGATACGAGGCCCTCAGGCTTTTTCCATTGAGATGTCCATTGAAGCAAAGATGCTGCGGCAAGTTGGTTCTTTTTTTCCCTCTTGATGGTGACCCCCTTTACTAAAGGAGAGGCAAATATGGCTGCCTGACAGTTTCCTGCCAATGGTTGGGAAGATTAAAAGGTGGAAGTCGGTTACCTTTCCCAGGTTTTATGTTTTCACAGAGGAGAGAAAGGAAAGTGTTTTCCTTTTGTGTAAATAAAGTTGTATTATTATTATTTATTGTTTAATGTTCACCACGGTTGCCTGACAGATGGATTTTCAAATTGCACATTTCTGGGTGGAAGATGTAATAATTTAAGTCTTACTACCCAGCATCTATAACAATAAATTCTGACGATTATTCAGACTACAACAATTTCCATGTGAACGAAGATACGGTTTTGAAATTTTGGCCAAGCATTATCCTTGCCCAGGACATAATACTGATAAATACACACAAATGTCTATACTAGACAATGTCAAAGAGATAAACACTATAAAGGTTCAAAACATAAAAAGAGATGTGTATATTAGAGCAACTTGCAAAGGCCACAGAAATAGTCAGTCCTCTCTGACTATAGAGCTATCTTCCTTCTATGTAAAAGGATAAGCAAATACTATAAAGTTTCAAAACATAAGTTGCATTATGTAATTCAGAGCACCATATACATACAATATTACCTGAGAGTTAACAACAATAATGAAAATAATAAGTACAGTCAACTGTAATAATCCACAGTAGTATCTTCCAGACTGTAATAGTCTCCACTATTTAAACATCAATTGAATTTGGCAACCAAAAAAATATAAACACATTCAACCTTTGCAAAATAATATTGGTTAATATATCTTTTAAGACTTCACAGGTTGCCAAAATCAATTGATGTTTAAATAGTGGAGACCATTACAATCTGGAAGATACTACTGTGGATTATAACAGTTGACTGTACTTTTTATTTTCATTATTATTGTTTACTCTCAGGTAATATTGTATGTATATGGTGCTCTGAATTACATAGTGCAACTTATGTTTTGAAACTTTATAGTATTTGCTTATCCTTTTTACATAGAAGGAAGATAGCAATATACTCAGAGAGGCCTGACTATTTCTGTGGCCTTTGCAAGTTGCTCTAATATACACATCTCTTTTTATGTTTTGAACCTTTATAGTGTTTGTTTATCTCTTCAACCAGGACATAATACTGCCAGATTTGCAACCATCCAGCATCTATAACCGCCCTGCAGGGTCTCTTCATATTTGGCACTTTTTTGGTGCAAATGGTAAAATCTACCAAAGTTCAAAGCCAATAATTTTAAGAGTCTACGTGAATATGCTTGTGAATATAATATCATCTGAAAGAGAAAATTTTGCTCTATAAGATTGATATGTTTTTGTTTTGCATTGTGACCATTAAGTATCCATTTACTTGGGTCAAAGTAATAATAATAATAATAATAATAATAATAATAATAATAATAATAATTTTATTTTTATACCCCACTTCCATATCCCCAAAGGGACTTGGGGTGGCTTACCTGGGGCAAAGCCCAAGCAATTACAATAAAACAAAATAAAATACATACAAGACACATGACAACATCTAGTAAAAATGCTTATACAATAACATAGTATGTTATATTGTGTGCATTTATGCATCTTCATGGTCATTCTAGTCACTGCATGGCTATCAGGTGTGGCCGCTATGGCGATGGGGATGCTGGTTTAAATGTGATATATAAAATACAGTAAAGTCTCGCTTATCCAACAAACGGGCCGGCAGAATGTTGGATAAGTGAAAATGTTGGATAATGAGGGATTAAGGAAAAGCCTATTAAACATCAAATTATGGTTATGATTTTACAAATTAAGCACCAAAACATGATTTACAACAAATCAACAGAAACAGCAGTTCAATACACAGTAACGTCATGCAGTACAGTAGAATCTCACTTATCCAACACTCGCTTATCCAACGTATTTTTGTAGTGAATGTTTTCAATACATCGTGATATTTTGGTGCTAAATTCATAAATACAGTAATTACTACATTACTACACTGCGTATTGAACTACTTTTTCTGTCAAATTTGTTGTATAACATGATGTTTTGGTGCTTAATTTGTAAAATCATAACCTAATTTGATGTTCAATAGGCTTTTCCTTAATCCCTCCTTATTATCCAACATATTCACTTATCCAACGTTCTGCCAGCCCGTTTATGTTGGATAAGTGAGACTCTACTGTAATTACTGTATTTATAAATGTAGCACCAGAACATCGCAATGTATTGAAAACATTGACTCCAAAAACATTGACTACTAAAAGGCAGACTTTGTTGGATAATACAGAACGTTGGATAAGTGGAAGTTAGATAAGCAAGACTCTACTTTGATCTGACTAAATGGATACTTAATGGTTGCAATGCAAAACAAAACTATATCAGTCTTGTAGAGCAAAATTTTCTCTTTCAGGTGATATTATTCACAAGCATATTCAGGTAGACTCTTTTTTAATAACTGGCTTTGAATTTTGGTAGATTTTACCATTTGCACCAAAAGTGCCAAATTTGAAGAGATCCTGCAGGGCGGTTATAGATGTTGCTCTATAAGATTGATATGTTTTTGTTTTGCATTGTGACCATTAAGTATCCATTTACTTGGGTCAAAGTAATAATAATAATTTTATTTTTTATACCCCACCTCCATCTCCCCAAAGGGACTTGGGGTGGCTTTGCATTGGTGGTTGTTTGATATTATTACTGTTATATAAACCTTTGTTTTAACTTCTGTTTTATCATCTTCTTGTGTTTTAAACTGTGTATATTGTTTAATGTATTTGTGCTGTTACTTTTGTAACTTTGTGAGCCGCCCCGAGTCCCCACAGGGAGATGGTGGCGGGGTATAAATAAAGTTTTATTATTATTATTATTATTATTATTATTATTATTATTATTATTACCTGGGGCGAAGCCCAAGCAATTACAATAAAACAAAATAAAATACATACAAGACAAAATACATATTCAGTCCAGCGCAAGCATATTGCTTGGCCAAAATTTCAAGTCCGTATCTTTGTTTGCATGGAAATTGTTGCAGTCTGAATATTTGGATGCCCACTTTGAGTCAACTTATTTGACTGGATTTTGCACCCATAAGGTTAACATTAATTTCATTGGAATCGGCAGAAAAAAACTGTACAGGACTTCAATTTACTAGCCATTCTTACACATTTAGTTTCAATTTTATTAGACCCGAAAAATTGCCTTTTAAATGTCATGCACACGCTGACTGACTACCCTTCAGATAAGGGGGTCTCGATCAGCAACTATTGCACTTAAAGACCTCAATTTTTGGGAAACGTAGTTTAACACCTGACTGGCGTTGCAGATAAAATTTGAACTAAATTAGAGAACATGATGGTAGGAACATTTTTTAATTTTAGTCCACTTGGCATGGAATTGACCCTACTTTGTTAAGAGCAGCTTCCCTGTTATGCATCCAGACAAGCTTTCCCTGGACTGTACTATTTGAGCTTTTTGGGGCAGGGAAATCCACAATTCTTCCCGCGATGTGTACATAAGTTAACATGGTCTGACGCCAGGCTTCTCACATCACCATTTTTCTCAGTGGTAACTGATATTGGTGCATTTTAGTGGGAGAAAATGTTCAGTTATATAACCCACCCTATAATTTCAAAATAGTACAGTCCAGTCGTATCGCATGAAGTTTTGCATGCTGAAACGCAGTTTGTGGGGTCTTGCTGCTGAAAATTGGGACAACTGTCTGCCAAAAAAAATATATAGTGAGGATGGTATTGTGAGCAGTGTTGGTGTGCATTACTCAAGAGTTGCAACGTAAACGTTGGACTAAGACTTAATAGAGGTGATGGATGGTCTAAGCTTGCATTGCAGGTTGGTCTCTGTGGCCTCTGGCTTGGATGTGCTTTTCCCACATTGTGACAAATGTTGCCCGATGGGTGTGATGCCAATATGACAGGGAAGACGTTACTGCCAATTCAAGAGCGGTACAATTTTGATTGAAAATTGGGTTTTGAATGGGTGGTGGGTGAGATGGAAGAATGTCCCCATTGGGCCTGTGCCTGAGATTCAATTGTATATTTTTCTGGTTGTCTTCTATATAAAATAAATTTTCTGCATTTGAATTCTGTGTGTAGTCTCAAGGTGATGCTTCCTGTTGACTGCAGAAAAAAATACTCTTTTGCTTTGTTAGAGAGTAACTTTTTAATTGTCTCAGAAGCGACTCGAGAACATACTGCAAGTCACTTCCAGCTCAATAGACATCTTGAGAAATACTGTATATACTCGAGTATAAGCCTAGTTTTTCAGCACTTTTTTTAAGACTGAAAAAGCCCCCTTCGGTTTATACTTGAGTGAGGGTCCTGGTTGGCTTATATTTGGGTCAGCTTATACTCAAGAATATATGGTATATTTATTATTTTTATCTATTATTATTGGTATTATTACATTTATTATTTTTCTCTATTATTGTTGCTACTATTGCATTTATTTTACTCTATTTTTATTATTATTAATAGATTTACTATTTCACCCTGATCTTATTGTTATTTTTATTGCATTTATTGCCCCCCTCGGTTTATACTCGGGTGAGGGTCCTGGTTGGCTTATATTTGGGTCAGCTTATAGTCAAGAATATATGGTACATTTATTATTTTTCTCTATTATTATTGGTATTATTACATTTATTATTTTTCTCTATTATTGTTGCTACTATTACATTTATTTTACTCTATTATTATTATTATTATTATTATTATTATTATTATTATTACAGTAGAGTCTCGCTTATCCAACGTAAACGGGCCGGCAGAACGTTGGATAAGTGAATATGTTGGATAATAAGGAGAGATTAAGGAAAATTTATTTATTTATTTATTTCCATTATTTCTATGCCACCCTTCTCACCCGAAGGGACTCAGGGCAGCTCACAATCTGGCAAATTCAATGCCGGTATACAGTACAAAAATAAAACATAGCAATTAAAACAATCTATTTAGAATAATCCAATAAATACATTTAAAACAGTAGAATAAAAATACTTTATTAATTACTTTATTAAAATACTTTAAAACCCTATTAAACATCAAATTAGGTTATCATTTTACAAATTAAGCACCAAAACATCATGTTATAAAACAAATTTTACAGAAAAAATAGTTCAATACACAGTAAAGCATTACTGTGTATTGAACTATTTTTTCTGTAAAATTTGTAGTAATTACTGTATTTATGAATTTAGCACCAAAATATCATGATATATTGAAAACATTGACTACAAAAATGCGTTGGATAATCCAGAACGTTGGATAAGCGAGTGTTGGATAAGTGAGACTCTACTGTATTACATTTATTATTTCACTCTGATCTTATTGTTATTTTTATTGTATTTATTATATTACTCTATTATTACATTTATTATTTTACTGCCTTTATTATTATTATTATTACATGTATTATTTTACTCTATTATTGTTAAAAGGATACATAAGCACATTTACATTGAAGAAGATGAGAATAATGATTTGATCAGAGTTGGACGGTCTTATCTTAAATTTGAGCTTTATGTAAATATTCAAAAACATTTAACCTCCTGATGCCTCAATTAATGTAATTTTATTGGTATCTGTTTTTATTTCTGAAATTTACCACCCTCGGCTTATACTGGAGTCAATATTTTCCCAGTTTTTGTGGTAAAATTAGGTGCCTCGGCTTATATTCGGGTCGGCTTATACTCGAGTATATAGGTAATCAATCTATTCGCCCCCAAGGAACTGGAAAATTGATGCTTCTCTTTGATGTTTTGTTTTATGCCTGATATAGCAGGTTGTGTTTTTTTATTTAATTTTAGTTGTTAAGTCATAATTTGTTTTTAGACGTTGGATTATCAATTTTTCGTTATTATGGGGGTATTGTTCTGTTTGGGCATTGAATGCTTGCCTTTTTTGAGCTGGTCAAAAACAGGTTGGGAACCACTGGCTTTAAAGCTAACCTTAAAAATTGTGGAAGAAACCCTGAGAACAGAACTCTTGAGTTCTTTATGATATTGTAGCTAGATCTACATACGAGGGTTGAATGAAAAGTAATGCCTCCACCTTCGTAACTCCTCAACAGATGGCAGTACTGGTCTGCGGCAGGTCCTGGCTTGTTCAGTAGACTCTCTGCTACAGTTAGTTCCATTTGGCGGGAAGCCTTAGCATTGAGGGTTCCATACTTCACACTTTAACAACACAACCGTTCAATGCTAAGGCTTCCCCGTCTGCACAGGGTTCCATACTTCACACTTTAACAACACAACCGTCCAATGCTAAGGCTTCCCCGTCTGTGCAGGGTTCCATACTTCGCACTTTAACAACACAACCATTCAATACTAAGGCTTCCCCGTCTGCACAGGGTTCCATACTTGGCGCTTTAACAACACAACCGTTCAATGCTAAGGCTTCCCCGTCTGTGCAGGGTTCCATACTTTGCACTTTAACAACACAACCGTCCAATGCTAAGGCTTCCCTGTCTGCGCAGGGTTCCATACTTTGCACTTTAACAACACAACCGTTCAATGCTAAGGCTTCCCTGTCTGCGCAGGGTTCCATACTTTGCACTTTAACAACACAACCGTTCAATGCTAAGGCTTCCCTGTCTGCGCAGGGTTCCATACTTTGCACTTTAACAACACAACCGTCCAATGCTAAGGCTTCCCCGTCTGTGCAGGGTTCCATACTTCACACTTTAACAACACAACCATTCAATACTAAGGCTTCCCCGTCTGCACAGGGTTCCATACTTGGCGCTTTAACAACACAACCGTTCAATGCTAAGGCTTCCCGCCAAATGGAACTGTAGAGGAGAGTCAGCTGAACAAGCCAGGACCTGCCGCAGACCAGGACTGTCATCTGTTGAGTTACGAACGTGGAGGCATTACTTTTCATTCAACCCTCATAGACAGCAGTAGTGCTAGAGTCTTGTATTCCGATGAAGAATACAAGACTTTGTCTCTGGAAGACAGTCACACTCGGTCACGAGTGATCGCCTGTGATGATTATGATGACCCAGGATTGAGCACCTAACCAGCTCATCCACAGAATGCAGTGTTTTCATGCCCATTTAATGCCACTTTGGATTACAAATCCCAGACAGGTGCCCATCATGGTCATCCCAGCAACATAGCCTCATCCTGGTCCTTCAGTAGGCCTGTTTTTAGGATCTCTTCGGCCTGCTCTGGGCAGACTTCTCGTTCCATGGGGTAGACCATGAAGACGGCATCCTCCCAGAGCGGAAGGGCAGGGTCATCCGGCCGCATGAGTTCAAAACCCAAGAAGCCAAACGTCCGGAGCAGGTCACCTTGAAAATCAATTGTGTTAGATTAGAACAACCAGGCTGTGGCTTAGCTGATTAGTAGCCAGCTGCAATAAATCACTACTACTGGTTCGAAGCCGGCCCAGGTCGGCGTGAGCTCCCAACCGTTTAATAGTCTAGCTTGCTGTTGACCTATGCAGCTGAAAGACAGTTGCATCTGTTGAGTAGGAAATTTAGGTACTGCTTTAGGCGAGGAGGCTAATTTAACTAAAGGTTTCCCCTGACGTTAAGTCCAGTCATGTCTGACTCTGGGGGTTGGTGCTCATCTCCATTTCTAAGCCAAAGAGCCGGCGTTGTCCGTAGACACCTCCAAGGTCATGTAGCCGGCATGACTGCATGGAGCGCCGTTATCTTCCCGCCGGAGTGGTACCTATTGATCTACTCACATTGGCATGTTTTCAAACTGCGAGGTTGGCAGAAGCTGGAGATAACAGCGGCCGCTCACGCCACTCCCGGGGTTTGAACCTGCGACCTTTCAGTCTGCAGCTCAGTTCCTTAATGCACTCTGCCACCAGGGCTCCTTATTACGATACCATAAAACCTTCCAGCAACATGCGGAAGAATGAGGAAGTACTCCATCAAGGACTCGGTGTCACAAGTGGACTGTGAAGCGGCAGCTCTCCCTGTGGCCAGAATCGAGCATACCCTCATGAAGCCGGAAGCTGGGCTGTTAAATTGTCTCTGTGTCTGTCTGTATATGTCGTATGTCTAATGGCATTGAATGTTTGTCAAGGATTTTGACAAAATTGGCTTATTGTGGAAACAAGGATTGGTGGCTTCAGTGGAGACTCTTTTTCGGCATAATAATAGGAGTGAATTCCCTTTCCTAGGAGTAGGTTCCTCTTACTTTCTGTTGTCTCAACCTCATTCTTAGCTAGGAGTCATTTGTAACTCGGAGACTTCCTGTACTTCTTAGAGGAGTCTAACCTGGCAAACCCGACTATGAAACCAAAAGCCCGGGTTCTGGCTTCCTATGCCAATTATGTCAGTTTCTAGTCCTCATGATTCCTCGCCTGTGGAAAAGAAGGAGGAGCAAGTGATTGGAGATCTATGTGGTGTCTCCATTCCCTGCTTTCCTTTCACAAATGAATGGATCTTGGAGCAAATCCGGACGGAACTATCAATAGGAGCCAATGACTAAAGTGGCCATCATACTTTGATCACTTCATGAGACAACTGACTCATTTACGCAGTGTGTTAAAGCACTGAGCTTTAACACTTAGGTTCGAATCGGGAGCGAAGTGAGCATCCGCTGTTAGCCCCAGCTTCTGCCAACCTAGCAGTTCAAAAACATGCCAATGTGAGTAGATCAATAGGTACCGCTCAGGCGGGAAGGTAATGGTGCTCCATGCCGGCCACATAACCTTGGAGGTGTCTACGGACAACGCCAGCTCTTCATCTTAGAAATGAAGATGAGCACCAACCCAGATGATGGGACTTGCAGTACCTTCACTGATACTATGACCCCCACCAACAATGGACTGGGACCAAACTTGGCACAGAGAAGCCTCATGACCAGCTGAACATACTGCAGGGGTTACTGGGAATGGACCTTGGTTTTGGGAGTTATAGTTCACCTGCATCCAGAAAGTACTGAACCCAGCTGACGTCAGATCCGAGCCAAACATGGCACACAGACCCAACTGTGCATACAGGCCTGGTTTGGGGGTGACTGACCTCAGATTGGGGAGTTGTAGTTCACCCTTACTTAGAGAGCCCTGAACCCAGCCGACGACGGATCTGGACTAAACTTGGCACACAGACCCAACATGAACAACTGCAAATACTGTCAGCGTTTGGGGGTGATTGCCCTGGAAATCTGGGAGTTGTAGTTCACCTTTATCCAGAGAGCCCTGAACCCAGCTGACCATGGATCTGGACCAAATTTAAGTGATATTACCTAAAGTCCCAAAACAAACAATGCCTTCTTCTAATAGCCCCGCCACTGCCAGGTCCCCAAGCTAGCAAGAAAAAATTGTGGATCTTAGTCTTAAAAAGCATCCTAACCTCGGTCGCGCCGAGACTTGCTGAAGTTGACAAACACCCGCTCTGCCTCCGTCTTGTCTTCTATGTATTCCAGCGTCGCAGCCAAGCTGGGGAAAGGAAAAAATCAGGTTGTGGATGAGACTGGGTTTCTTAAAGGGCTTCCTTTATACTGTATTTGGGTATCCAATCTCTATCTTTTGGTGCACCCCTTGAACTGCCCCGGCTGAACGCAGTGGAAACATGGGAGTTGTCTTGAACCTTCTCTGCCCAAGAGCGTTGGGTCCTCGGTATAAACTACAACTCCCGAGATTCCATAGCATTGGGACAGTGTGATCCAAGGCCAATTTCCGCTTACCTCTCGCGGCTGTTGAAGTCCAGCACGAGGCGGGGGACGTCGAGGAAAACGGCGTTATCTCGGAGGATGCCGTGCCAATGCGCAATACCTTGGCCGCCCCGTGCAAAATGGAAGTCCAATTGGACCGGCTGTTGAGCGAGACTCTGACAGTCGCTAGCAAAAACGGTGAGATTCCCAGCCTGTTGCAATAACGGGTGAAATTTGGGGAAATTAAGCCATGTTTTGCCAAGGCAGCACTATCGTGCAATTGCGAAATAGCGTGGCAGGAATTGTTCCTGACTACATATCGCCAAAGCAATGCCGTAGCATGATTATTTTTTGACTATGTATCATCAAAGCAACACTATCGTGCAGTTCAGACTTGTGATTGTTTCCAACCAAGTATCACCGAAAGAAGAAAAACGGCACGATTGCGATATAACATGATTGCAGTTTGCTTTGGAGATAAGGCATGATCGTGTAATAGCATCCTCGAGATTGTTTCCAGCCACAACATTGCCAAAGCAGCACCATAATGCAATTGCGGAATAGTCAGATCGCGGTGGTTTCCGAAAGAAAAAAAACGGCACGATTGCGATATGACATGATTGCAGTTTGCTTTGGAGATAAGGCACAATCGTGTAATAGCATCCTCGAGATTGTTTCCAGCCACAAGATTGCTAAAGCAGCACCATAACGTTATTGCGGAATACTGCGATTGCAGTCGTTTCCAAAAGAAGAAAAACTGCACGATTGCGATATAACATGATTCCAGCTCCTGGTCATAATATTACCAAAGCAATGCTATTGTGAAATTCCAGAATAGTGTGATCACAGTTGTGCCTGGCAACGAATTGCTCAAAACAACACCATAGCGCAATTGCAGAATAGTCTGATGGTTTCCGAAAGAAAAAAAACGGCACGATTGCGATATAACAAGATCACAGCTCCTGGTCATAATATTACCAAGGCAATGCTATCGTGAAATTCCAGAATAGTGTGATCACAGTTGGGCCTGGCAACGAATTGGCCAAAACAGTACCATAGCGCAATTGCAGAATAGTCTGATCGCAGTGGTTTCCGAAAGAAGAAAAACAGCACAATTGTGATATAACATGATTGCAGCAACTGGTCATAATATTACCAAGGCAATGCTATTGTGAAATTCCAGAATAGTGTGGTCACAGTTGTGCCTGGCAACGAATTGCCCAAAACAGCACCATAGTGCAATTGCGGAATAGTCTAATCGCAATGGTTTCTGAAAGAAGAAAAACAGCACAATTGTGATATAACATGATTGCCGTTCCTCTTGGTCATAATATTACCAAGGCAATGCTATTGTGAAATTCCAGCATAGTGTGATCACAGTTGTGCCTGGCAACGAATTGGCCAAAGCAGCACCATAGCGCAATTGCAGGACAATGTGATTGCGATTGTTGCTGGCCACATATCGCCAAATGCCGGAGCATATGAGTACATTTGTTTCCAGTTACGTAGCATAATTGTGACTGTTTCTATGATGGTATATTTCCATTTGTGTCAACAACTTGATTCAAGGTGAAAGCCTTGTGCAATAAAGCCCTTTTCCACACCAAGAATAGGAAATTCCCTGCTGTTTTCGTTTTGTGTCTTCCGAACGCCATTTACCTTGTATACTTCCTTGAGGGTACTGCCGTCTCCTTCGTTGGTCCTTCTCCTGTCCGGGCAGCCGCCCTCGAACTCAGGAGCACTGCAGGCAGTAACGGGGCCGACGACTCAAGCTCTCAAGCTGGGCAACGGCGGAGCTTTGGAAGAGGAGGAGAAAAGAGTGGCAACAGCCGCAAAAAAGAGTCGAAGTATGGATACCCAAACCAGTATCAAATAAAACCAATGGGCATGGACTACTCATGGTTAATGGCTTAACCTCATTGGCACCCTAATTTTTGCCATCAGAATGCCCATCACACCTTGATGCTTACTGTAATGAAGTATGAATTTTTGATTTACAGATGTTATGTTTGATTGTGTGTTTGTGTTTTAAAAGGGTAAGTATTGCAGTTATTGCTTCTCTGCACTCAGAGGCTGGTTGCCATGGAGAAGTAGGCGGAGCCAACTGCCGGTTTGTTGAAGAAGTGCAGTGTTTAAAAAAGGGTTTTTAGTCTGTGCTCTGATGAGGCACAGGGAAGATTGATCCTAGGTTGAGGGGATCAAGGGAGACTCAATTGTTCATTTTGAGTCGGATTAAAATAAGTTTGGTGACTTATTTTATGTAGTCTATGTCCTAGTAAGGAACAGATAATCTGTGATCGTATATCACAGGGGTGACTATGGTTTAAAAGTGGCAGAGGGTGAAGATCTAACTACTTTTAAGTTAAAGAAGCAACACTTTAGGGAGTTTGACTCATCTTATTCTAGTATTGTAACTGTTAATGAAAGTGCCTCTAAGTGAGAAACAACCATTGTAACCACTAAGCTCTGTGCCTGAATAAACTTCCTCCAACAACTAAGCCTCTATTGCATATATTATAAACTATAAGTTACGCTACCATCTAAAGAGAAGAAGGGAAAGGAAAAGTAAAAGGTCTCCTCTCTGAGTCTTTGCAAATTGGTGGCAGCGGTGGGATCAAAAGATTCCCCCCTGCCTGAAAGAACCTTAGTAGTTATTAGTCCCTTACAAATTGGTGGCAGTCGTTAATAGCTTCTTTACACTTACCTCTTGTCAAAGGGGGTCATTGCTGCCAAATTGGTGGTGGGAAGGGGGTGCCGGAAAGTAGGGAGAGGGGGCCCAAGGCGGGAGGGAAAAAATTCCTAGTTTGTTCCCCCTTTGGATCCAATGAAAGCCAAGTGTGAGTGTGGATTGCTGGACCTGCAGTGCTGCTTTGGGTCCCTCCTCCCTTGGGCAGCGTGAGTGTGGCCGGCAAGCCCCACGCGCCAGCTAGGTAGCCATAGGGCCCTATTGTGATGCACGGCCCATGTGGGAGGAGTGGGATTGTGACAGCCCCGCCCACTCCTGCCCCACTCACCTGAGTCCAGGTATCTGGATACAGGTTGAATACGATGGGTCTTGAAATGGTCCAACTGGATGGCGGAGAGAGTGGCCTCGTTGCTTTCTGGTGGGCCAGTGTACACAACATTGGCTTATTTAAAATATTGGATTTATATTTCACAAATGGTCCACCTGGAGGGTTGAGAGAGTGTCACCTTTGCCTTCTGATGGGTGAAAGTGTCAGCGTGGGGTCAGGGTGTGAGCTGGGTGGGGGTTTCTCCAAACTCCATCTTCTCCAGCACCCTGATGAACTGGTTGCAATCGTCAGCCACACCAATTCCTCTGTTCAATGTCAGACTCAAACACATCTGTAGTCTGAAGTCCAAACATTTATTCAATATCTATAAACATATTAACAAAGCACAGCAAAAGCCATCACTCTGAGCTGGCATTCTTCTATCGCCTCTTTGCTCAGCAAGCTCCAGCTCAACACATGCAGAGATAAGAAAACACATTCCTCAGTCCGAAGGAAGTTCCCGACCGACCTCCAAGGCCAGAAACACACGCAGAGATAAGAAAACACATTCCTCAGTCCGAAGGAAGTTCCCGACCTCCAAGGCCGGAAACACACGCAGAGATAAGAAAACACATTCCTCAGTCCGAAGGATGTTCCCGACCTCCAAGGCCGGAAACACACGCAGAGATAAGAAAACACATTCCTCAGTCTGAAGGAAGTTCCCGACCTCCAAGGCCGGAAACACACGCAGAGATAAGAAAACACATTCGTCAGTCCGAAGGATGTTCCCGACCTCCAAGGCCGGAAATCATGCCTGATAGGTCACTGCAGTCACAACAGGCTGTCAGTCAAACTAGCCTGCTGTTAACTGTTTCATTACTGAAACACGCACTCTTGCCCAACAGCAGAAACACTTGATTTACATTTCATACACATACAACCATAATCCAACAGAAAGTCCACAAATAAGGTATACACATACATGTATGCACACATATATACACAAACAGATATGCATGCACAAATATATATATATATATAGGCCCGGGCTGTGGCGCAGGCTGGTGAGCAGCCAGCTGCAACAAATCACTCTGACCAAGAGGTCACGAGTTCGAGGCCAGCTCGGAGCCCTGCGTTTGTCTTTGTCTTTGTTCTATGTTAAGGCATTGAATGTTTGCCTTATATGTGTAATGCGATCGGCCCTGAGTCCCCTTTGGGGTGAGAAGGGCAGAATATAAATACTGTAAATAAATAAATAAATAAATACACCCATGCATATATACACACTTACATGCACTCAAACACACATATGCACACATGCATGCACACACAAAGACACACATATATGTATATACACACATATATATTTATTTAATATATTTATATCCCGCCTTTCTCACCCCAAAGGGGACTCAGGGCGGCTTACAAATTAAATTTACATACAATATTATAGTATTAGCATAGCACAATAATGGCAATAAATTACCATATTATACTATATCTAAATATTGTGATATTATTAATAATATTACATGTAATATATAATATATAATTAATATTATATTGTGTTATTAGTATTATATATGTATACGCAAATATACACACACATATACATGCATGCACACACATATGTACACACATATATACAGGCACACAAATACATATGTATACACACACATGCACACACAAACATACATATATACACACATGCACGCACATTTACATGCAAGCACACACATATATGCATACACATATATACACACATGCACACAAACACAAGTATATACACAGATATATTCACATATACATGCATACACAAACACATATATGTACACACACATATATACACACATTTACATATGTATACACACACATTTACATGCATGCAAAAACACATATCTACACACATACATGCATGCAGAATTACACATATGTATACACATGCACACACATATATGTATACACAGAGAACATTTACACAGATTGAGAATTTGATATCTGAAATCCCGAAATCTGAAATACAACATAAATGGATAAGAACGTTGGATAAGCCAATATGTTGGATAATAAGGAGGGATTAAGGAAAAGCCTATTAAACATCAAATTAGGTTATGATTTTACAAATTAAGCACCAAAACATGTTATACAACAAACTTGACAGAAAATGTAGTTCAATACACAGTAATGCTATGTAGTAATTGCTGTATTTACGAATTTAGCACCAAAATATCACGATATATTGAAAACATTGACTATAAAAATGTGTTGTATAATCCAGAACGTTGGATAAGCGAGACTCTACTGTAGTTCAATACGCAGTAATGCTACATTGTAATTATTGTATTTACAAATTTAGCACCAAAATCTCACGATATATTGAAAACATTGACTATAAAAATGTGTTGGATAATCCAGAACGTTGGATAAGCGAGACTCTACTGTAGTTCAATACGCAGTAATGCTACATTGTAATTATTGTATTTACAAATTTAGCAACAAAATCTCACGATATATTGAAAACATTGACTATAAAAATGTGTTGGATAATCCAGAACGTTGGATAAGCGAGACTCTACTGTAGTTCAATACGCAGTAATGCTACATTGTAATTATTGTATTTACAAATTTAGCACCAAAATCTCACGATATATTGAAAACATTGACTATAAAAATGTGTTGGATAATCCAGAACGTTGGATAAGCGAGACTACTGTAGTTCAATACGCAGTAATGCTACATTGTAATTATTGTATTTACAAATTTAGCAACAAAATCTCACGATATATTGAAAACATTGACTTCAAAAATGTGTTGGATAATCCAGAACGTTGGATAAGCGAGACTCTACTGTAGTTCAATACGCAGTAATGCTACATTGTAATTATTGTATTTACAAATTTAGCACCAAAATATCACGATATATTGAAAACATTGACTTCAAAAATGGGTTGGATAACCCAGAACGTTGGATAAGCGAGACTCTACTGTAGTTCAATACGCAGTAATGCTACATTGTAATTATTGTATTTACGAATTTAGCACCAAAATATCACGATATATTGAAAACATTGACTTCAAAAATGGGTTGGATAATCCAGAACGTTGGATAAGCGAGACTCTACTGTAGTTCAATACGCAGTAATGCTACATTGTAATTATTGTATTTACAAATTTAGCAACAAAACATCACAATGTATTGAAAACATTGACTACAAAAACACTGACTACTAAAAGGCAGACTGTGTTGGATAATCCAGAACATTGGATAAGTGAGACTCTACTGTATATATATATGTGTGTGTGTATTGTTTGAGATACTGTGCGGCTGCTAACATATTGTTTCTACATAAACCCAGGATCAATGGTAGCAACAGCACAACTTGCATTATTAATGGTTTATTTATTTGGAGGTTTTTTTTTTTGGTCTTCCATGAAGCCAGGGACTCGAGTCTCCGCCGCCGCCCGCCACACGGTGGACCCAACTCGGGAGGGCGGAGCCAGGCGAGGCCGAGGCGTGGTTGCGGCCTCGTTGGGCCTAGCAGGCTTTCCGCCGAACACGCGCATGCGCAGAAGGTGTTCCAGGAGGGCAAGATGGCGGCGCTGAGGGCAGTCGTGAGGGCCGGCTTCCAAGCAGCGGGGAAGTTCTCACAACAACAACAACAACAACAACCACACCGAGGCTTCGGCCTTTCGTCTCCTCTGGTGAGGAAGGAGGAGAAGAAGTCAATGAGGAGATATAGAGGGATAGAGAGCAAAGGGAGCTGAGCTTGCATGAATCATATTTGGGGGCCTGCCGTTTAGGGAATATGAGGGACAGTTGGGGTTGAAGGGAGGCTATCATCATTATTATTATTATTATTATTATTATTAACTGTTATGGATATTGCTCTGCTTTCTCTCTCTTAAAAGAGACCCAAAACATCCCAACAGTCCAATGTTCCCTTCCAAACCTACCACAAAGAAACATTCTGTATAAATATCCTTACTTTATTGGGTTTTTAGAATAATAATTGATATATATACATACACATTATATGTCTATATCTCTCTATGTATAGTGTGTGTGTTTGTGTTTATATATATAATGTGACTATGTTTATGTGTGTGTATGTATATAATGTGTGTGTGTGTGTATATATATACTTCAGACTGTTGAGGGGCCGAATTATCCTTTGAAAAAAAAATACAAACAAATTCCTATGCACACTGCACATGTCTTATTTGTAGTGCAACAACAACGACAACAACGAAAGAACAATACAATATTTAAAAATGAAAACAATTGTAACCAACATAAACCTATCAGGATTTCAATGGAAAGTGTGGGCCTGCTACTGGCCAATGTCAAGTTAATTAGGATTGTTGTTGTTGTTGTGTGCCTTTAAGTCATGTCTAAAATTAATTATTTATTTACTGCATTTATTTACTACATTTATATCCCACCCTTCTCACCCAGAAGGGGACTCAGAGCAGCTGTATGTACATACAATATATTATATTATTAGCATAGCACAATATTAGCATTATATATTACTATATTGAACTGTAATACTATACTATTATATAATACATAATATATAACATATAATTAATATTATTATATGGTATTATTATTAGTATTATATTGTATAACATAATATTATTATCAATATTATATGTATATACAATATATTATATTATTAAAACTGATATAAAAATATTATATTATAAAACTGAGGGCGGGGCCCAGGTAAATGACCTTGGAGGGCTGCAGCTGGCCCCCGGGCCTTAGTTTGGGGAACCCTTATATACAATGTGAATGTGTGTATGTGTATACATATACAGTAGTCTCTCACTTATCCAACATAGATGGGCCAGCAGAATGTTGGATATGTTGGATAATAAGGAGGAATTAAGGAAAAGCCTATTAAACATCAAATTAGGTTATGATTTTACAAATGAAGCACCAAAACATCATGTTATACAACAAATTTGACAGAAAAAGTAGTTCAATATGCAGTAATGCTATGTATTAATTACTGTATTTTCAAATTTAGCACCAAAATATCACAATATATTGAAAACATTGACTACAAAAATGGCTTGGATTATCCAGAGGCTTGGATAAGCGAGGCTTGGATAAGTGAGACTCTACTGTATATACATACACATTATATTTCTATGTCTATATTTCTCTATATATAGTGTATGTGTGTATATGTATATAATGGGAATGTATATATATATATATATGTGTATATATATATATATATATATATATATATATATATATATATATATATTAAGAGTCACTTATCCGACATAAATGGGCCGGCAGAATGTTGGATAAGCGAATATTGGATAATAAGGAGGGATTAAGGAAAAGCCTATTAAACATCAAATTAGGTTATGATTTTACAAATTAAGCACCAAAACATCATGTTATACAATAAATTTGACCAAAAAAAGTAGTTCAATACGCAGTAATGCTATGTAGTAATTACAGTAGAGTCTCGCTTATCCAACGTTCTGGATTATCCAACGCATTTTTGTAGTCAATGTTTTCAATATATCGTGATATTTTGGTGCTAAATTCGTAAATACAGTAATTACAACATAACATTACTGCGTATTGAACTACTTTTTCTGTCTAATTTGTTGTCTAACATGATGTTTTGGTGCTTCATTTGTAAAATCATAACCTAATTTGATGTTTAATAGGCTTTTCCTTAATCCCTCCTTATTATCCAACATATTCGCTTATCCAACATTCTGCCGGCCCATTTATGTTGGATAAGTGAGACTCTACTGTATATACATACACATTATATATATATGTCTATATCTCTCTATAGTGTGTGTGTTTGTGTTTATATTTATAATGTGAATATATTTATGTGTGTGTATGTATATAATGTGAATGTGTGTGTGTGTGTGTGTGTATGTGTGTGTGTGTGTGTGTATATATATATATATATATAGTGTGTGTATATATATATAATGTGAATGTGTGTATGTGTATACATATACAATAGAGTCTCACTTCTCCAACATAGATGGGCCAGCAGAATGTTGGATAAGCGAATATGTTGGATAATAGGGAGGAATTAAGGAGAAGCCTATTAAACATCAAATTAGGTTATGATTTTTCAAATTAAGCACCAAAACATTATGTTATACAACAAATTAGACAGAAAAAGTAGTTCAATACGCAGTAAGGCTATGTAGTAATTACTGTATTTATGAATTTAGCACCAATATATCGATGTATTAAAAACATTGACTACAAAAATGCGTTGGATAATCCAGAAAGTTGGATAAGCGAATGTTGGATAAGTGAGACTCATATATATATATATATATATATATATATATATATATATATATATAGTGTGTATGTATATATTAATGTGAATGTGTGTATGTGTATACATATAATGAGAATGTGTGTATGTATGTGTGTGTATATATCTAAGCACACCCACATGTAGTTTGCATTGGAGAGTGGTCTGTAATGAGAGGGAGAACATGGTATAGTTTTATATTTTAATTGTTGGGTTGCTGAGAGTTTTCCGGGCTGTCTGGCCATGTTCCAGAAGCATTCACTCCGGACGTTTTGCCCACATCTATGGCAGGCATCCTCAGAAGTTGTGAGGTCTGTTGGAAACTGGGCAAGTGGGGTTTATATATCCATGGAGTGATGCCCAGGGTGGGCGAAAGAACTCTGGTTTGTTGGAGGCAAGTGTGAATGTTGCAATTGGCCAGCTTGATTAGCATTGAATGGCCTTGCAGCTTCAAAGCCTGTCTGCTTCCTCCCTGGGGGAATCTTTTGTTGGGAGGTGTTATCTGGCCCTGATTGTTTCCTGTCTGGAATTCCTCTTTTTTTTTAGTATTGTCCTTTATTTACTGTCCTGATTTTAGAAGTTTTTTGAATACTGGTACCCAGATTTTGTTCATTTTTATGGTTTATTCCTTTCTGTTGAAATTGTCCACATACCTGTGGATTTCAATGGCTTCTCTGTGTGGTCTGACATAGTAGTTGTTAGCGTGGTCCAGCATTTTCGTGTTCTCAAATAATATACTGTGTCCAGGTTGGTTCATCAGATACTCTGCTATGGCTGACTTCTCTGTCTGGAATATAGGTAAAGGTAAAGGTTTCCCCTGACGTTAAGTCCAGTAATGTCTGACTCTGGGGGTTGGTGCTCATCTCCATTTCTAAGCCAAAGAGCCAGCGTTGTCCGTAGACACCTCCAAGGTCATGTGGCCATTGGCATGACTGCATGGAGCGCCGTTAACTTCCCGCCGGAGCGGTACCTATTGATCTACTCACATTGGCATGTTTTTGAACTGCTAGGTTGGCAGAAGCTGGAGCTAATAGCAGGCGCTCACTCCGTTCCCGGGATTTGAACCTGGGTCCTTTCAGTCTGCAAGTTCAGCAGTTCAGTGGTTTAACACACTTTGCCACCGGGGCTCCTTCTGGAATATAATTGACTATTTCAGCTTTATTGGTTGGTTTGATGATTGTTTTATTGTTGCTATAATGTTCCTTTTTTATTCTGTTTTATGTTATTGTTTATGTACTTACTATGTACTATGTATGTACAGTACAGTCTCACTTATCCAAGCTAAACGGGCCAGCAGAAGCTTGGATAAGCGAATATCTTGGATAATAAGGAGGGATTAAGGAAAAGCCTATTAAACATCAAATTAGGTTATGATTTTACAAATTAAGCACCAAAGCATCATGTTATACAACAAATCTGACAGAAAAAGTAGTTCAATATGCAGTAATGTAGTAAATACTGTATTTACGAATTTAGCACCAAAATATAATGATATATTGAAAACATTGACTACAAAAATGGCTTGGATAATCCAGAAGCTTGGATAAGCGAGGCTTGGATAAATGAGGCTTGGATAAGTGAGACTCTACTGTACTTAGTATGTCATATTTTATATTTTAACTATGTTGAATGGGCTTGTCCTTATGTAAGTCGCCCTGAGTCCCTTCGGGGAGATGGAGGCAGGGTACAAAAATAAAGTTGTTGTTGTTACCGTTATTATTATTATTTTATTATGACACAGCAAACAAGATAGATATGCTGAATTTCGTATCACAAAATCACAAGTCGAACACTTCCCAAGTGTCTAGGACTGTGTGATGTATTTTCAGATGATGCGTACAGATCCCAGTCGGGTGGCCTTTTGCAGTTGGCAGATTGTGATTTTGTCAATGTCTATTGTTTCCAAATGCCGGCTGAGATCTTTTGGCATGGCACCCAATGTGCCCATCACCACCGGGACCACCTGCACTGGTTTCTGCCAGAGTCTTTGACTATTATTATTATTATTATTATTATTATTATTATTATTATTATTTGGATTAGTCTGCAGTGCAGTTCCTTGATTCCTGTCCGGGCAATGCTGCATTTGGGGGCCTCTTGTAGACTCATTCAACCAGAGAAGTCAGCCATAGCAGAGCACTTGATGAACCAACCTGGACACAGCATATTATTTGAGAACATGAAACTGCTGGACCACTTTAACAGGCTACACAGAGAAGCCATTCCATAGATGTGGGTGGAATGTCAGGAGAGAATGCTTCTGGAACATACAGCCTGGAAAAATCACAGCAACCCAGTGATTCCGGCCATGAAAGTCTTCGACAACACATTATAAATAATGCTTTTAAAAATAGTCTGACATTATTAACAATATTTTCTCAACTATAGTTTCTCCCCCAAAATGCAGTCTTTCGGTAAGAATCAGTTCTATATCTTAAGGGACCCTGACTGAAATTCTGCCTTCTCTTCCCTTCAGGGAACGGTCATAGTAGAACGATGGTGGAAAATACCGCTCAGCAAGGAAGGGCGCCCACCTCGGATGAAACACCGCCGTTACCGAGTCTACCGTTTGGTGGAGGACACCAAGCACAGCCCCAAGGAGCCCCTGACTCTCATCCTCACGCAAACCGTAGAGGGTATGTCCCGGTTTCGTCTTGTTCACTTGTTTTTAATCGTGTCAGAAGTGACTTGAGAACATACTGCAAGTGGCTTCTGGTGTGAGAATTGGCCGTCTACAGAGACGTTGCCCAGGGGACATTTCCCGGATGTGTTACCATCCTGCTGGGAGGCTCCTCTCATTTCCCCGCAAGCTAGAGCTGACAGACAGGAGCTCACCCAACTTGAGAACATACTGCAAGTGGCTTCTGGTTTGAGAGAATTGGCCGTCTACAGAGACGTTGCCCAGGGGACATTTCCCGGATGCGTTACCATCCTGCTGAGAGGCTCCTCTCATGTCCCCACAAGCTAGAGCTGACAGGCAGGAGCTCACCCAACTTGAGAACATACTGCAAGTGGCTTCTGGTGTGAGAGAATTTGCCGTCTACAGAGACGTTGCCCAGAGGACATTTCCCGGATGCGATACCATCCTGCTGAGAGGCTCCTCTCATGTCCCCACAAGCTAGAGCTGACAGGCAGGAGCTCACCCAACTTGAGAACATACTGCAAGTGGCTTCTGGTGTGAGAGAATTTGCCGTCTACAGAGACGTTGCCCAGAGGACATTTCCCGGATGCGATACCATCCTGCTGAGAGGCTCCTCTCATGTCCCCACAAGCTAGAGCTGACAGGCAGGAGCTCACCCAACTTGAGAACATACTGCAAGTGGCTTCTGGTGTGAGAGAATTTGCCGTCTACAGAGACGTTGCCCAGAGGACATTTCCCGGATGCGATACCATCCTGCTGAGAGGCTCCTCTCATGTCCCCACAAGCTAGAGCTGACAGGCAGGAGCTCACCCAACTTGAGAACATACTGCAAGTGGCTTCTGGTGTGAGAGAATTTGCCGTCTACAGAGACGTTGCCCAGAGGACATTTCCCGGATGTGATACCATCCTGCTGAGAGGCTCCTCTCATGTCCCCACAAGCTAGAGCTGACAGGCAGGAGCTCACCCAACTTGAGAACATACTGCAAGTGGCTTCTGGTGTGAGAGAATTGGCCGTCTACAGAGACGTTGCCCAAGGGACATTTCCTGAAGTGTTACCATCCTGCTGAGGGGCTCCTCTCATGTCCCCGCAAGCTAGAGCTGACAGACAGGAGCTCACCCAACTTGAGAACATACTGCAAGTGGCTTCTGGTGTGGGAGAATTGGCCGTCTATAGAGACGTTGCCCAGGGGACGCCTGGATGTGTTACCATCCTGCTGGGAGGCTTCTCATGTCTCCACAAGCTAGAGCTGACAGGTGGGAGCTCACCCCATCTCGTGGATTTAAACTGGCAACTTTCAGGTCAATCAGTCACATTTTATTGATTAGCCCTTCGGCCGTATCAAAACATTTAGCACATAGACATACATACAACATACAACCTGTGGTACAAAAGAAGTTAAAAGAAGTTAAAATCCTGTTCAGGATTCTGGCCGGCCTTTTTTTTTTTTGGCATAAAGATATAATGAAGTTTATTTGCCAAAAAAAACAACAACCTGGAATTGAAGTGATTTCATGATTGATGAAAGAAAGAGGGGAGGTCTAGCTACACCCGATTTAAAACTATACTTTGAGGCGGCAGCACTATTGTGGGCCAAAGATTGGGCAAAACTTGAAAATAGCAAAATTTTGAATCTGAAGGGAATAGACCTGAGATTAGGGTGACACTCTTATTTCTGGTATGAAAAAAAATAGAAAATAATTTTGTTTTTTAAGATGGTAATAATAATAATTATAATAATAACAACTTTATTGTTATACCCCGCCACATCTCCCCGGAGGGACTCAGAGCGACTTACATGGGGCCATGCCGACACAACAATACAATAACAGCAATAAGACAATAAAACAAATATCGCATCAATAAAACATCAACATCAGTAAAACAGTCATAAAAGTCAGCATACAGCATAAAATGTTAAAAACGGGAGGCTAAAACACGGATCTGGGCCAAAGTGCAGAAAACTTCAACATGGGAGAGGTAGTTTCACAGCTAAAATAGTCAATAAAGTGCAAAGTAATAATGGCCAGGCATCCTATTGTTGAGTGGGCAGATAGATCAAACCTACAATGATTAATCCTCGAAGGCCTTTTGGAAGATCCTCAATTCTTAAGATATGGGAGAAATATATATATTTAAAAAGTTATACGTAAAAACGCCATTATGGATATCACCATTAGAGGCTTCCCAAAGAAGAATAACATGGTGGGAAAATTGGCTTAAATATAAAGATCTATTAATAATAAAAAATGGGAATTGGGCACTAAAAACACAACAGGAAACGATCCTGGCCATGAAAGCCTTCGACAACACATTGAACATCTCTACGGGGAGAAATTGTTCCAAGACACACGGAGATTGGAAAAACTAAGGACCAGGAAAGCACATCTACTGTGCTCCCCGACCTTCCTTCTACGCTGCAGAGACACAGATACCATCCCACAATTTCTTGCAGCCAAAAGGACCTTCAAAACACCACAGGACCTCTTTGCTTAGTTTTCTCCATACCTCACAACCTCTGAGGATGCCTGCCATAGATGTGGGCGAAACGTCAGGAGAGAATGCTTCTGGAACATGGCCACACAGCCCGAAAGACACACAACAACCCTGTGATCCTGGCCATGAAAGCCTTCGACAACACATCCAACAAATGCTACGGTCAGCGAAGGACAAGAGGGATCCTCTCTCTTCTGCAGGAGTCTACCGGATACCATGCAGCTGTGGACAAGTCTACATAGGGACCACCAAACGCAGCGCCCAAACAAGAGTCAAAGAACATGAAAGGCACTGCAGACTAATTCAACCAGAGAAATCAGCCATAGCAGAGCATTTGATGAACCAGCCTGGACACAGAATACTATTTGAGAACACAAAAATGCTGGACCATTCTAACAACTATCATGTCAGACTACACAGAGAAGCCATTGAAATCCACAAGCATGTGGACAACTTCAACAGAAAGGAAGAAACCATGAAAATGAACAAAATCTGGCTACCAGTATTAAAAAACTCAAGAATCAGAACAGTAAATAAAAAGCAATACTATGAAAACAGAGGATTTCCAGACATGAATCAACCTAGAGCAGTTAACGACTCTAAACAAAGGATGCCCCAGAGGCAGGAAGAAGACAGCAGATAAGCTTTTCAATGCTAATTAAAGTGATTAACTACACACATTCACACTGACCTCTCTCACCCTAGACTTTCCACAGATATATATTTACCTCTTTGCTTAGTTTTCTCCATACCTCACAACCTCTGAGGATGCCTGCCATAGATGTGGGCGAAACGTCAGGAGAGAATGCTTCTGGAACATGGCCACACAGCCCGAAAGACACACAACAACCCAGGAAACGAATAAATTAGATAAAAAATCAAGAGGCAACTAAGAGACTGGCTATTTTGGATTGATTCAAGAAGAACTTTGCAATCAACCAGGAATTCAAAATTCTCCCCGTGGTTCCCTTTTTTAAAAACCGAACATTTCAGAGCCAGATATCTGATTAAGCTCAAGCCACCGTCCCTAAGAATTGCCTTTACTGAGCTGCGATTCCAAGTAATGCCTACCGCAGTGTTAGATGGTCACTATCATAATGTGCCATGGGAAAATAGACTATGTATCTACGGCCAAAGTCAGGTAGAAGACATTGTGCATTACATGTTAGTTTGTCCATTGTATAGTGACCCAAGAGAAAGACACCTGGAACCCCTGTTGACTCATGGTAAAGGGAATTGCTTAGCAGAAACTGTGCATTTTCTGCTGAGTGACACAAACAACTATGTAACTCACAAAGTAGCCCTGTTTGCTCTTTCTGCAAAAAAGATCAGAAAGATAGAATTAGATAAAATTGCCATCAACTGCCGAGGAGACTCAAAGGATTAAGTGGACTCACAATATCTATATATATAAAAGAGTGATGGCATCACGGCGACCCACAAAACTACAGGCCCCCCAACCTCGAAATTTGACAACACGACCCATCATTCACGGCTCTAGGTTGATACAACAAAAAGAAAAGAAAAGTAAAGTCCTAATTTGAGAGAGAGGAATAATTGCTTTTATCCAATTGCTGCCAGTTAGAAGGCTAAGCTCCTCCAACTTGGTCTCCTAGCAACCCAATAAAAAATAATAAAAAACACTAAAAATTAATACAATAAAATACTAGAATAACAGAAAATAACTCAAAATAATACAAGAAAATAATAAAATATAATAAATAAAAATACAGTAGAGTCTCACTTATCCAACATAAACGGGCCGGCTGAATGTTGGATAAGCGAATATGTTGGATAAGGAGGGATTAATGAAAAGCCTATTAAACATCAAATTAGGTTATGATTTTACAAATTAAGCACCAAAACATCATGTTATACAACAAATTTGACAGAAAAAGTAGTTCAACACGCAGTAATGCTATGTAGTAATTACTCTATTTACAAATTTAGCACCAAAATATCATGATCTATTGAAAACATTGGCCCCAAAAATGCGTTGGATAATCCAGAACGTTGGATAAGTGAGTGTTGGATAACTGAGACTCTACTGTATAACTTACAATAAAATTAATTAAAAAATGCAAATAACGTCAAATAAAAATTACACAACAATTTTTAACCAATACCACCACCACTTTGCCACAGCAATGCGTGGCCGGGCACAGCTAGTGCATCTATATGTGAACTCTTTTGCAAATTTTTTTTTAATTACTGTTAATTGGCATTGTTTTAGCTCCTTGCGGGAGCAGGATTATGGCTTCTGCTCAGTATCATTGGAGTCCATTGCTCCGAGGGTACTATTGTGTGCATGCGTTGCTTTTTGTCATGGCCTTGGGCCCGTACAATAAACTATTTTGATGAAATTAGATAAAAATATTTCCTGGTTTCAATATTATCGCATAAGGAGGGATAGATCATAATCAGGCTCGGACTTTCTTTGGAACAGACACTCCATTGCTATTACTAGAATTTTCCGGGATCCATGGATTCGAGAACTTATATCTGGTAGAGTGTATGACCCTCCATCTAGACAACGCCAATTACAATTAACCTTTCAGGTCAGCAACTCAACCTTTAGGTCAGCAGTCCAGCCCCCACGAGGGTTTAACTCATTGCGTCATCACGGCTCCTGGTATTTATGTTAGTGTTTTTAATATATTACATGTGGAGACTTCCTTATATAATAATAATATAGTTCCCTTCCCCTGAATGTGGGCCACGCTTTCTTTGCAGATGTTGGCAACCGCTGCGATGTTGTCTCTGTGGACAAGTCTCTCGGGCGCAACAAGCTCCTTGCTCAGGACAAGGCTGTTTACGCCTCCCCCGAAAACCTGAAAATATTTGCAGAGGAAAGACAGGTTAGTAGCAATTTGTGTGTGTCTTCCTTGCTGTCTTAAGTATACCGATAATAGGATTTCCATTTATCTTGCCCTAAACTTTCTGGGCATCCTTGTGGTTCCTCTGCAAGACTTTATTTGGATCCCTCTAGCTTTGAACCACTGCTGCCATTGCAGACTCTGTCCTAGAATTGGAAAAGATGCTTCAGGTCCTCCAGGATATAGATCAGGGGTCCCCAAACTTTTTAAGCCGAGGGCTGGTCCACAATCCTTCAGACTGTTGAGGGGCCAGATTATCATTTGTAAAAAAAAAAACCAATTCCGATGCACACTGCACATGTCTTATTTGTAGTGCAAAAACAACAACAACAACAACAACAAAAATGAAAGAACAATACAATATTTAAAAATAAAAATAATTTTAACCAACATACATTGATCAGGATTTCAATGGGAAGTGTGGTCCTGCTTCTGGCCAATGAGATAGTCAAGTTAATTAGGATTGTTGTTGTTGTTGTTGTGTGCCTTCAAGTCATTTCAGACTTTGGGCGAGCCTAAGTCTAAAATTTATTTATTTATTATTTATTTATTTACTGCATTTATTTACTACATTTGTATCACACCCTTCTGACCCCAAAGGGGACTCAGAGTGGCTTACAAATTATATGTACATACAATATATTATATTATTAGCATAGCACAATATTAGCATTATATATTACTATATTGAACTATACCACTATACTGTAATATTATTAGTAATATTATATGTAATATAGAACATATAATTAATATTATTATATGGTATTATTATTAGTGTTATGTTGTATTACATTATAATATTATTATCAATATTATATGTATATACAATATATTATATTATAAAACTGAGGGCGGGGGCCAGGTAAATGACCTCTGAGGGCCGCATCCGGCCCCCGGGCCTTAGTTTGGGGACCCCTGATATAGATGATAGATAGATACCGTATATACTCGAGTATAAGCTGACCCGAATATAAGCCGAGGCACCTAATTTTACCACAAAAAAACTGGGAAAACATTGACTCCAGTATAAGCCGAGGGTGGTAAATTTCAGAAATAAAAATAGATACCAATAAAATTACATGAATTGAGACATCAGTAGGTTAAATGTTTTTGAATATTTACCGTATTTCAAAGAAAAACAATAAACTAACTCTATAAGTGGAAAAGTAGGGGCAACAAAAACAATATGGTATCAACAATAAAATAAGAAGAAGAAGAAGAAGAAGTAGGTTAAATGTTTTTGAATACAATAGAGTCTCACTTATCCAACACTCGCTTATCCAACGTTCTGGATTATCCAACGCATTTTTGTAGTCAATGTTTTCAATGCATTGTGATATTTTGGTGCTAAATTCGTAAATACAGCAATTACTACATAGCATTAATGTGTAATGAACTACATTTTCTGTCAATTTTGTTGTATAACATGATGTTTTGTTGCTTAATTTGTAAAATCATAAGCTATTTTGATGTTTAATAGGCTTTTTCTTAATCTCTCCTTATTATCCAACATATTCGCTTATCCAACGTTCTGCCGGATAAGTGAGACTCTACTGTATTTACATAAAGCTCAAATTTAAGATAAGACTATCCAACTCTGATCAAATCATTATTCTCATCTTCTTCACTGTAAATGTGCTTATGTATCCTTTTAATAATAATAGAATAAAATAATACATCTAATAATAATAATAAATAATACAGGAAAATAATACAAGTAATAATAAATAGAGTAAAATAATAAAAAATAATAAAAAATAAATAAATAAAAATAATAATAAGATCAGAGTGAAATAATACATTTATTAATAATAATAATAAAAATAGAGTAAAAGAAATGTAATAGTAGCAACAATAATAGCAAAAAATAATAAATGTAATAATACCAATAATAATAGAGAAAAATAATAAATGTACCATATATTCTCGAGTATAAGCTGACCCAAATATAAGCCAGCCAGGACCCTCACCCGAGTATAAGCCGAGGGGTGCTTTTTCAGTCTTAAAAAAAGGGCTGAAAAACTAGGCTTATACTCGAGTATATACAGTAACTAGAGTTGGAAGGGACCTCCTAAGACTTATGACTGTGATTTTAAATGTTTTAATTGCTTTACTTGAATTTTATGATTTGTTAAATGTCTTTTAATGTTGCATTGTTGTCAAGGCATCAAATAGCTGCCATGTATGTAAAGCCGCCTTGAGTCCCCTCCGGGGTAGAGAAAGGCAGGATAGAAATATCGCAAATAAATAAAGTCTAACACAATATGATCCCTCCTGACAGATGGCCATTCATCTAATCATAACAATAACAACAGAAATGCTTACAATCCAGTCTTCTCTTCTCAGAAGGGTTGGCTTCTTCCAATGCTGTGCATATTGCATCTGTGCTGCAATGATCATGTTGGGCAGAGTTTGGTGGTTTAGTGAGTTTGTTTACTTGGCATTCTCAACTAAAATAATTCAGGTTCTATCTTCTTCCTTGCCCCAAAATTTCCCTGCTGTTTTTGCAAGACCCGACACATGGGGTAGAAAGTCCCTTTATTGTTCCTTACATTTCCAACACTTATGGTTCCTTTCCTTAGACATTTATAACCTTTTTTTAAAAAGGACACACAAAATGTGTTTACAACAGAAAATGGTTTTTGGGATATTCTGATTCAAAGAAAGAATAAAGCTGTATCAGTCATATATAAAAAATTGTTAGAATGGGCAACAGCAGAAGTGGAGATTACTAATTCTATGATAAAATGGGCACAAAATATAGGTAGACCAATAAAATTAGATGAATGGGAAGCAATTTGGATGAAAAAAATGAAGTATACATATGCGATAGAACTTAAAGAAAATTGGTTAAAAGTAATTCACAGGTGGTATTTGACACCAAAAAAAAATAGGACTAATGTGGAAGAATGCGAATAACCACTGTTGGAGGTGCAAGGAACAAGTAGGGTCCTACTACCATATGTGGTGGAAATGTAAAAAGTTACTTAGTTATTGGAAAATAGTACAAACAGAATGTAACAAAATATTAAAATTAAAACTTGAGTTGAAACCAGAAATCTTTTTATTAGGCCTCTCAGATCTAAAAAAACATTTGGATGCAAATAAAGACAAACTTTTCACTTATTTCATAACTGCAGCGAGGATTATAATAGCCAAATATTGGAAATCAGAAACACCACCTACAAAAGAATTGTGGATGGATAAAATTATTGAGATAAGAGATATGGATAGATTAACTTTTCTAGTAAAAAAAAAAACACAACAAAATGAAAGAAACGGACTGGACAGATTTAGAAGAATATCTAAAGGACTGGACAGATTTAGAAGAATATCTAGAAGAATATCTAAATATCTTTTGTTACGCCCCCATTATTTATCCTCTAGACTGTCTGCTATCTTTTCCTAGTTCCCTGTGGTTTTATTCTTATCCTTTTTCTTATCCTTTTCTCACCCCGAGTTTTAACTGAGTGTCAGTGCGGCCTGCCCTGTTATACTGCTCTTTGGATTTTGTGTTGTACTGTATATGATTCTTTATTGTATTGTTGTAATTGTATTATGATATGTTGTTTTTATATTGTGTTATATTGTATTTTTCCCGGGCATGGCCCCATGTAAGCCGCCCCGAGTCCCCATTGGGGAGATGGTGGCGGGGTATAAATAAAGTTTTATTATTTTATTATTATTAAAGGAAAACTATGCTTAAAGGAAGACCAGAAAACTGGAAGAAAAAAGATTGGAAGTCATCCACCCCCCACCACCCCAACCATTAGTTTTACTTTCCCCAACCCCATTCCCTTTCCTCAAATTACTTGTTATAGAACTATCACACCTTTTTACAACCCCCCCCCCCCCTTATTTTGCCTTTTTATTACCTTTTCCCTTGGACAATCCTTCCCTAACTTTCCTATAGGGCCACCAATGTAACTCAAAAGCTTTAATAAAAATCATTTTAAAAAAAGACATTTATAACCTTTTGAAACAAAAGTCCATAACATGACATTTGCTTCATGTGTCCTGTCCCCACCCCCTCCCCAATTTCTTAGCTCCGTTTGGAAGGAAAGTTGCCGAAACTCCAGACCCACACGGCCGTGAAGGTGAGTTGACTTCTTTCACTATGAAGATGTTTTAAATTGTTTTTAAGGGTTTTCACTGTTTCATCTTAATACAGTAGAGTCTCACTTATCCGAGCTTCACTTATCCAAGGTTCTGTATTATCCAAGGCAGTCTGCCTTTTAGTAGTACAGTAGAGTCTCACTTATCCAACATTCGCTTATCCAACATTCTAGATTATCCAACGCATTTTTGTAGTTAATGTTTTCAATACATCGTGATATTTTGATGCTAAATTTGTAAATACAGTAATTCGAAGTAGCATTACTGCATATTGAACTATTTTTTTCTGCCAATTTTTTTGTATAACATGATGTTTTGGTGATTAATTTGTAAAATCATAACCTAATTTGATGTTTAATAGGCTTCTCTTTAATCTCTCCTTGTTATCCAACATATTCACTTATTTATTTATTTATTTATTTATTAGCTACATTTATATGCCGCCCTTCTCACCCCAAAGGGGACTCAGAGCAACTTACAAATTAAATTTACATACAATATTATATTATCCAACGCATTTTTGTAGTTAATGTTTTCAATACATCGTGATATTTTGATGCTAAATTTGTAAATACAGTAATTCGACGTAGCATTACTGCATATTGAACTATTTTTTTCTGCCAATTTTTTTGTATAACATGATGTTTTGGTGATTAATTTGTAAAATCATAACCTAATTTGATGTTTAATAGGCTTCTCCTTAATCTCTCCTTATTATCCAACATATTCACTTATTTATTTATTTATTTATTAGCTACATTTATATGCCGCCCTTCTCACCCCAAAGGGGACTCAGAGCGACTTACAAATTAAATTTACATACAATATTATATTATTAGCATAGTACAATACTGGTAATAAATTACTATATTGTACTGTATCAATATATTGTAACATTATTAGTAATATTACATGTAAAATATAATATATAATATTATTATATTGTATTATTAGTATTATATCGTATTACAATATAATATTATCCAATGTTCTGTCGGCCCGTTTATGTTGGATAAGTGAGACTCTACTGTAATTGTTTTTGTAGTAAACGTTGCAATGTTTTGGTGCTAAATTCGCAAATACAGTAATTACTACGTAACATTGCTGTGTATTGAACTGCTTTTTCTGTCAATTTCTTGTAAAACATGATGTTTTGGTGCTTAATTTGTAAAATAATAATGTAATTTTATGTTTAATAGGCTTTTTTCTTAATCCCTCCTTATTATCCAATATATTCGCTTATCCAAGGTTCTGCTAGCCCGTTTATCTTAGATAAATGAGACTCTACTGTACTATTAATATGTCATTCTATTTTTAACATTTGTCTATTTTAAGTTGTATTGCATTGGTTTAACTCTTAAACCCTGTAGCCATTTCCTTGCTTTTAATTATATCCTTTATTCCATCCCAACATGGCTTGTTTATGTTTCCCATTATAGTGTGCCCACATCTCTTTTACATGTATTTAAGACTAGCTTGGGTACCCGGCGTTGCCCAGGGTGTTTTGAAAAAGTCAATTTTGTAATTGTATAAAATGCATAAGGTTGTGGATGAACTCACATCATGGCAGGTTAACCCCGAGAAAGTTTGTAATGTTGGGCAAGTTTGCTCTGGATGCATCATTGGTGGGGTTCAGTGTGCTCCCTGGTTGTAGGGTAAACTACAACTCCCACTATGGTGAGTCAGTCCCCTTCATAAGGTTGAGTTAGTCATGGGGGTTCTGTGTGCCAAGTTTGGTCCAGGTCCATTTTCAGTGGAAGACACAGTTTCCCTGGTTGTGGGTGAACTACAACTCCCAGAAAGGAAGGCCAGACCCCTCAAGTAATCAGATTTCGGCACATCAGGTCTGTGGGCCAAGTTTGACCCAGATCCATCGGTGTTTGGATTCACAGTGCCGTCTGGATGGAGGTGAACTACAACTCCCCCAGATCAAGGTGAATTTCCCCCAAAGACCTCCTGTATTTTTTGCTGGTCATGGGGGCTCTGTGTGCCAAGTTTGGTCCAATTCCATCTTTGGTGGAGTTCAGAGTGCTCATTCATTGCAGGTGAACTATACATCCCAGGACATACAACTTCAAAAGGTTCAGGCCAATTCCCCTCAAATCCCACCAGTATTCAAATGTGGGCACATCCGGTGTGCATGCCAAGTTTGGTCCAGATCCATCATTGTTTGGGTTCATAGTGTGCTCTGGATGTAGGTGAACTACATCTCCTAAAAATCCTTCCAAAGTATTTTTCGCTGGTCACAGGGGTTCTGTGTGCCAAGTTAGTTCCAGGTCCATCGTTGGTGGAGTTCAAAGTGCTCTTTGATTGCAGGTGAACTATACATCCCAGTCCCTACAAGTCCTATAAATCATGGTGAATTTTCCCCAAACCTCTTTAGTATGTTCAGTTGCTGATCGTGGTGTTTGCTTTGTGCTGTAGGAAAAGGTAGGAAAGGGTTGTGAGAGAGGCAGTGAAAAAGGCAGACTGATACAAAAAGTTTATCAACACATGTGGGAATGACTATGTTTCGTTGTGGAATTGGAACCTGTCCCTATTGTTTCCATTACGCTAGAGCTGAAGGAGTCGGCAAAGAGTACCATATGCATCCTGTCTGAAATCTACAGAATTCCAGAGCTTTTAGTGTTCCATGAGACCCAGGACCACTCTGGCTGAGCATTTTAAAGCCCCCTCCCCTAAACTACAAGTCCCATAATTCTGCAGGAAAAGGATTTGAAGGCACTTTTTCAGCTCTCGTATGATAAGGCCCAGAATTAGATCTGTGCAGCTTATTACCAGGGTCGTTCCAAATGGTTTCTGACATTTTCCTCCTTGCAGACTGTCCGGTTCCTGCGAAACTGCAGCCTCGAAATCGGAGTGAATGAGTGTGAGCAGTTTGAGCTGACCAAGGAGATCGTGGCTCGCCACTTCCTCCGAAATGTGAGCACCGCCATTTTATTCATTTCTGCATTTTCGGCTTCTGTGCTGAAATTGGCTTGATCTGCCATCTTAGAGTCTGCAGAACCATATCATTAAAAAAAAAATTCATGTCAGGAGCAACCAGAGTTGCTTCTGGAGTGAGAGAATTGGCCATCTGCAAGGACGTTGCCCAGGATGTTTTGATATTTTTACCATCCTTGTGGGAGGCTTCTCTCATGTCCCTGCATGGAGCTGGAGCTGATAATGGGAGCTCATCCACACTCCCCGGGTGGGATTCGAACCCAACAGGCTTCAGGTCAGCAACCCAATCCTCAAGTCACGAGGCTTTTATCCCCTAGGCCACCGGAGGCTCCAACCATATCATAACGAACCAGATCCATGGTCCATCCTAGCTCTTCATAGAATTTATTTTTTTTTCGTGTCAGGAGCGACTTGAGAAACTTCAAGTCGCTTCTGGTGTGAGAGAATTGGCTGTCTGCAAAGACGTTGCCCAGGGGACACCCAGATGTTTTGATGTTTTTACCATCCTTGTGGGAGGCTTCTCTCATGTCCCCGCATGGAGCTGGAGCTGACAGAGGGAGATCATCCACGCTCTCCCGGGTTGGATTCAAACCTGGCAGCCTTCAGGTCAGCAACCCAATCCTCAAGTCACAAGGCTTTAACCCACTGCGCCACCGGAGGCTCCTTTTATAGAATCACAGATTCCTAGAGTTGGAAGAGACCCTAAGGGCCATGCAGCCAAACCCCATGCCAATGCAGGAAAAGCACAATTTATTATATTATTTATTTATTTATTTATTTGCTACATTTATATGCCGCCTTTCTCACCCCGAAGGGGACTCAGAGTGGCTTACAAATTAAATTTACATACAATATTAGCATAGTACAATACTGGTAATAAATTACTATATTGTACTGTATCAATATATTGTAATATTAGTAATATTACATGTAAAATATAATATATAATTAATATTATTATATTGTATTATTAGTATTATATCGTACTAGCTGTGCCCGGCCACGCATTGCTGTGGCAAAGTGGTGGTGGTATTGGTTAAAAATTGTTGTAGAATTTTTATTTGACCTTATTTGTATTTTTAATTTATTATATTTTATTATTTTGTTGTATTGTTTTTAGTTATTTTGTTATTATAGTATTTTATTGTATTAATTTTTTAGTGTTTTTAATTATTTTAGTGTATTTATTATTTTTTATTGTATTATATGTATTTATTTTATTTTTTATTCTTTCATTAACACTGGGCTGAGTGGGTTGCTAGGAGACCAAGTGGGCGGAGCTTAGCCTTCTAACTGGCAGCAATTGGATAAAAACAATTATTTATCTCCCTCTAATTAGGACTTTATTTTTCTTTTCTTTTTGTTGTCAGAATCTAGGGGCAAGGATGGTGGGTTGTGTTGCCAAATTTCTAGGTTCTGGGGCTTGTGCTTTTGTTGTTTAGTGGGAGGAACGGACACCATTACTCTTTTATATACAGTAGAGTCTCACTTATCCAACATTCGCTTATCCAACGTTCTGGATTATCCAACACATTTTTGTAGTCGATGCTTTCAATACATCGTGATATTTTGGTGCCAAGTTCAAATACAGTAATTTCTACATAGCATTACTGTGTATTGAACTACTTTTTCTGTCAAATTTGTGGTATAACATGATGTTTTGGTGCTTAATTTGTAAAACCATAACCTAATTTGATGTTTAATAGGCTTTTCCTTAATCCCTCTTTATTATCCAACATATTCGCTTATCCAACGTTCTGCTGGCCTGTTTATGTTGGATAAGTGAGACTCTACTGTATATAGATTACAATATAATATTGTGAATATTATATGTATATACAATATGTTATAATTATTATATATTATTGTAAATTATATTGTATATATATCAAAGTTCTCCTGACAGATGGCCATCCATCTACTGCTTAAAAACCTCAAGAGAAGGAGACTCCGCCAGATTCTAAGGAAGAATATGCTCTCAGTAGCGCTAGCTTTTCTTTTTGAAATGTCCATGCTTTGGAGTTTCCAATTGACCACGTTTGTTCTCCTTCCAGCTTCGGGTTGTGGTGCCTCCACATGCAATGAAGCTCCCAGATGAGCCTATCACAGAACTGGGTGACTACTGGTGCGACGTGACGGTAAGGCGAGCTTCCAGTGACTTTCTTTCCATAACCTTCCCAGTTTCTGTGGGACTCCTACCTCGCCTTTCCCTGCATGTGAGCTTCTTAAACACATGAAGCCAAGTTAGAAGTTGAGTATGAAAGATACAGGCCTCTAAGGCACAGTATCCAATGGAGCCCTTGTGTTTGGGATCTGGAATCGCTCAGTTGTAGGGAGTGCGAACAAAATAATAATAATTATTATTATTATAATAATAGACCTGATGTGTTTGTGCAGAACTGGGTCCCGCTTCTTATGTAGTAAAAAAAGGAAAAGTATTGTATATAATATAATACAAGGCAAGTTATGTTGTTGTTATACACTTCTATTGTCATGTAGTCCCTTGTATGTTGCGATTGTAACATCAACCTATATATAAAATACTGTATAGAATAGAGCACCTTGGATGGAGGGCGATTAATAAGTAATTAAATGATGATGATGATGATGATCTTAAATTAGAGCTTTATGTAAATATTCAAAAACATTTAACCTACTGATGCCTCAGTTAATGTGATTTTATTGGTATCTGTTTTTATTTCTGATATTTACCACCCTCGGCTTATACTGGAGTCAATGTTTTCCCAGTTTTTTTGTGGTAAAATTAGGTGCCTCGGCTTATATTCGGGTCGGCTTATATTCGAGTATATATGGGAAAACAAGGGTGAGCTGGGCCAAAGTGCGAGGAGTGAAAATTGTAAAGCATAGCATAGATTCCCCAGACATTTTCACCATCCCCTATTGCATGTTACGGCAATTCTGACCATTCAAGAGGATGTGGACAGAGGTTTCTTATAGAGAGAAAATGCTTCGGTGTCTGATATTTTTGCTGTGTAAAATACGATTGGTCTTTCTGTCTTTTCTGTCTCTCCCAAGTGTCATGGTTTGCGCTCCAGGGCACCCACCTCTCCCATCTTCTGCCTCCTTGTGTTGTAGGTGAATGGTCTTGACACCATCCGAGTCCCCATGTCTGTGGTGCGGCAGGCACACCCCAAGACCAGGGGTCAGCGGTTCTGGCTGGCCCGACACGAGCCAGAGGCCACGCCTGAGCAGTAATGCGGGAATTGCCTTGGAGAAGGGGTTTGGGAAGCAGACAAAACCTGGATGCAGTCCGGAAACTGAGCCTGACGCCACTTTGGGCTTGGACCGGACCTCTGTGCAAAATGGGATCCTTCCATATTTGGGTGGTACCTGAAGGTGGGAGATCACGTGTCACTGTCCAAAATGTCTTTTGAGGAATTTAATTCCACGGAGTGGTTTGTGTCCTTGGTGAGTTTCTGAACACACACTCCCGTCAGCAGAAGTATGAACATCATGTCAATAAAAAAAATCTCTCTATTTTTATTGAATACCTTAATGAGACCTGGTTCTTTATATCGGGTACGTGAACATCAAGGTACTATATGGTGGGGATGGAGACGTTGGTATTGACTTAATGCAGTGGTTCTCAACCTTCCTAATGCCGCGACCAATTAATACAGCTCCTCATGTTGTGCTGACCCCCCAACCATAAAATTATTTTCGTTGCTACTTCATACTTTTTTTTTAATTTAAATTTTTATTTTGAAACATATTTTCCAAAAGTGATACAGTAATAATAATAATAATAATTTATTTGTTTGACCAGTCATATGACCATTTCAAAGTGCAAAATAAATAAAAACAAGGCAAAAAGGATGGGGGGACAGGCAGCTGACCATCTGTTTGCCGACAAAATCTTAATGTGTTGTCGAAGGCTTTCATGGCCGGGATCACAGGGTTGTTGTACGTCTTTCGGGCTGTGTGGCCATGTTCCAGAAGCATTCTCTCCTGACGTTTCGCCCACATCTATGGCGGGCATCCTCAGAGGTTGTGAGGTATGGATAAACTAAGTAAGGAAAGGAAAGAATATATATATCTGTGTAGAGTCTGGGGTGTGGCAAGGGTCCTTTGTCACTGGGAGCCAGCATTAATGTTTCAGTTAGTCACCCTAATCAGCATTGGAGATGTTTTTGTCTCTTGCCTGGGGGCATCCTTTGTCAGTCAAGCCCTCAGAGTTTTGGTTCCCATCTACTGTTTTGATTTTGGAGTTTTGTAATACTGGTAGCCAGATTTTGTTCATTTTCATGGTTTCTTCCTTTCTGTTGAAGTTGTCCACATGCTTGTGGATTTCAATGGCTTCTCTGGGTAGTCTGACATGATAGTTGTTGGCGTGGTCCAGCATTTTTGTGTTCTCAAATAATATCCTGTGTCCAGGCTGGTTCATCAAATGCTCTGCTATGGCTGATTTCTCTGGTTGAATCAGTCTGCAGTGCCTTTCATGTTCTTTGATTCTTGTTTGGGCGCTGCGTTTGGTGGTTTATCCATACCTCACAACCTCTGAGGATGCCTGCCATAGATGTGGGTGAAACATCAGGAGAGAATGCTTCTGGAACATGGCCACACAGCCCGAAAGACATACAACAACCCTGACAAAATCTTATTTTCCTGTTTTTTCTTTCAGGAAATGTGCTCTTTTCTTGATAGCTTTCAGGATAAAAAGGCTGACTCTAATTATGGTGGATCTTTCTTGTCCTTGCAAGAGGACTGTCAGAAGATCATTTCTGTTGAGAGACCTAAAATTAGATAGTAATGGATGTAAATAACTGTGTCTGAGTTCGGCATATGCTGGGCAGTCAATCAAAAAATGTTCGATATCTTCCACTACTGTGTTTCCCCGAAAATAAGACAGTGTCTTATATTAATTTTTGCTCCCAAAGATGTGCTAGGTCTTATTTTCAGGGGATGTCTTATTTTTCTATGAAGAAGAATTCACATTTATTGTTGAACAAAAAACAAACATTTATTATATACTATACAGTAGTTGTCATCACAAACCAACATAACCAGACAAACTGTGAATCCTATAATCCAATAATTTCTTGTTACCACCATTATTTTCATGTACAACTGGTATGTACATTTACCAATCCTGCATGCTCTGGTGTTCTGTTTGGCAGGCACTAGGCCTGCTTCCAAACAAAAACTTTGCTAGGTCTTACTTTCAGGGGAGGCCTTATATTTAGCAATTCAGCAAAACTTCTACTAGGTCTTATTTTTCGGGGATGTTTTATTTTTGGGGAAACAGGGTATTTGATCTCCCCAGACACAGAATCTCTCATTTCTTGGGATGTTACAGTAGCGACCAGTTTGCATCATAATACCGAGTTGTTCAAACCTGGCCCTGGTGTATATTCTTCTTAAGGGCAACGGAACTGGAATAGTTAGATAGTGTTCTAAATGAGTATTCATTCCAAAAGTGATACATTAAAAAGTGGGGAAACATTCTGATTCATTGATGGCACTCCACTCGTGACTTCTTTCCAAGATGAAGACGATGCATTGGTAAGAATCACCCTTTGGGTTCGTTCGCTTAGCCCAGGGGTCCCCAAACTAAGGCCCGGGGGCCAGATGCGGCCCTCCAAGGTCATTTACCTGGCCCCCGCCCTCAGTTTTATAATGTAATATTTTTATATCAGTTTTAATAATATAATATATTGTATGTATATACATATAATATTGATAATAATCTTATGTTATACAATATAATACTAATAGTAATACCATATAATAATATTAATTATATGTTATATATTACATCTTCTATATATATAAGGATAAAGTTGCGGGCGCAGTGACTATAACAACAAAACTGAACATCCCAGAAATACGAAACTTGGCAACACAATGCAAAAGCCTTGCCTCCCGGTTACAACAACACAACCACACCACAAAACCACAATCCGGACCCACAAAACTCACAACAACACATCATGACCATAACAACACAACTAAACACCCTAGAAATACAAAACTTGGCAACACAACGCAAAAGCCTTGCCTCCCGGTTGTAACAACACAATTATACCACAAAACCACACTGGACCCACAAAACTCACAACAATGCATCCTGACTATAACAACACAACTAAACGCCCCAGAAATACGAAACTTGGCAACACAACGCAAAAGCCTTCCCTCCTGGTTGTAACAACACAACCACACCACAAAATCACAATCCGGACCCATAAAACTCACAACAATGCATCGTGACTATAACAACACAACTAAACGCCCCAGAAATACGAAACTTGGCACACAACTAAATGCCCCAGAAATACAAAACTTGACAACACAACGCAAAAGCCTTGCCTCCCGGTTGTAACAACACAACCACACCACAAAACCACAATCTGGACGCACAAAACTCACAACAAAGCATCGTGACTATAACAACACAGCTAAACGCCCCAGAAATACGAAACTTGGCACACAACTAAATGCCCCAGAAATACAAAACTTGACAACACAATGCAAAAGCCTTGCCTCCCGGCTGTAACAACACAATCAAACCACAAACACAATCCGGACCCACAAAACTCACAACAATGCATCGTGACTATAACACCACAACTAAACGCCCCAGAAATACGAAACTTGGCACACAACTAAACGCCCCAGAAATACAAAACTTGACAACACAATGCAAAAGCCTTGCCTCCTGGTTGTAACAACACAACCACACCACAAAACCACAATCCGGACCCATAAAACTCACAACAATGCATCGTGACTATAACAACACAACTAAACCGGATAGCCATCTGTCTGAGAGGTTTGGGTGGGTTCTTCCTCCATGACAAAAAGAAAGAAAGGGGTTGGACTGGATGCAAACTACAAATTCCCGCACCCCATGGCATGGAGTCCATGCATTTCAATTAGAGGCCTCTTCCTTCTCCCTTTCCCCGCCATCCAACCCACTGGCCCAGTTCCATGGCTCTGCAGGCAGGAAAGGCTCTAAGAATCAGCCATGCACTGAGTCTACAAGGCCATTCAGTGTTCATCCACCTCCCCAATCCCTACATTCACACTTGGCCTCCAAAAAAACAATTACAATAATAACAACGACAACAATAACAATAAGAATCAATACCATCACAGGCAAGAAGCAGCCAGGCACTGAGGCTGAGAGGCCAGTCAGTCCTACACTGGGCCTCCAAAAAACAATACAGTAGCATCTAACTTATCCAGCCTTCATGACCACAACAATAATAATAAACTCCTTCACAGGCAAAACAAAAAAAAGACTATTGTACCACAATAAGATATAAACCGCACTCAGCAGAATCAGACATCACGATTAACAACAAACCAAAGACAACAGGGATCTCAAGCAATTATCAATCAACACAAAAATTGAAGAAGGTAACAGACTTCAAATACTACTACTAATGTGAGTATAAAGAAGGGTGGAGGTCACAGCATCAATACAACCTAATGTAGACTGACCAACACCACCAGACTAAGCCACAGCAACGCGTGGCCGGGCACAGCTAGTATTATATAATAGTATAGTGGTATAGTTCAATATAGTAATATATAATGCTAATATTGTGCTATGCTAATAATATAATATATTGTATGTACATACAGCTGCTCTGAGTCCCCTTCAGGGTGAGAAGGGCGGGATATAAATGTAGTAAATAAATGCAGTAAATAAATAATTAATTTTAGACTTGGGCTCGGCCAAAGTCTGACATGATTTGAAGGCACACAACAACAACAACAACAACAACAACAATCCTAATGAACTTGACTATCTCATTGGCCCACACTTTCCATTGAAATCCTAATAGGTTTATGTTGGTTAAAATTGTTTTCATTTTTAAATATTGTATTATTTCGTTGTTGTTGTTGCTGCACTACAAATAAGTCATTTGCAGTATGCATAGGAATTTGTATTTTTTTTTTCAAATGATAATTCAGCCCCTCAACAGTCTGAAGGATTGTGGACCGGCCCTCTGCTTAAAAGGTTTGGGGACCCCTGGCTTAGCCAATTCCAGATCCACCTAACCGTAGTTTTGCCTAGTCCACATTGAACTAGCTTGTTTGCCAGAAGGTCGTGGGGGACCTTGTCGAAGGCCTTACTGAAATCCAGGTACGCTTCTTCGGTGTTAGCAAATGGAATAATTCCGCGTATAATAACAAAAGAACACCCAGGCCTTTGGTTAACATCGCCCATCCCCATTATAATTACAATTATACTCCTCGACCTTTTGTACTAGTCGCTCTTTTCCTGCTTACTTGATATTAATTCAGGGCTCCTCCCTACCCGATGTGATCTTAAACGAATCTATGGCACTTTATCTATTTAAAATTTGTAACTCATAATGTGCACCTTGCTTATCCGCTATTGCAACCTCATTGTTTTTAATACCGCGTTGTGTTTTTTCGGCTGCTGTGTATATATTATTATTGGTTTTTATTATTGTTCTTTGATGTTTCATATTTTACTAGCTGTGCCCGGCCACGCGTTGCTGTGGCAAAGTATGAGGCCCCTTCTACACAGCTGGATAAAATGCACACAGAAGTGGATTATATGGCAGTGTGGAGTCAAGATAATCCAGTTCAAAGCAGATAATATAAGATTATAAATGGGTTGTATATCTGTGTGGAAGGGCCTTGAGTCTACACTGCCATATAATCCAGATTATAATCAGATAATCTGTATTTTATAGGCAGTGTGGAAGAGGCCTAAGTGAGGCCTAACTGTGCCTGTCCCCTGGGCTGAGTGGGTTGCTAGAAGACCAAGTGGGTGGAGCTTAGCCTTCTAACTGGCAGCAATGTTTTTCTTTGAAATACGGTAAATCTTCAAAAACATTTAACCTACTGATGCCTCGACTGATGAAATTTTATTGGTATCTATTTTTATTTTAAATTTGACCCATAGCTGCATTTCCCACTCTCGGC
>NW_026943825.1:13631589-13664089 GCF_035594765.1 Anolis carolinensis | reverse complement strand
AGCCAAAAATTGCATTCTAAGCCTTCCCGACAGATGGCCATCCAGCCTCTGTTTCAAAGCCTCCAAAGAAGGAGCCTCCACCACACTCAGGCAGAGAGTTCCACTGCTAAACAGCTCTCACGATGAAGTTCTTCCTCATGTTGAGGTGGAATCTCCTTTAATTTGAAGTTTGAAGATGTTCTTCTGTGTCCTAGTCTGCAGGGCAGCAGAAAACAAGCTTGCTCCCTCCTCCCTAGGACTTCCCTTCACGTATTTGTACATGGCTATCATGTCTCCTCTCAGCCTTCTCTTCTGCAGGCTAAACATGCCCAGCTCTTTAAGCCTCTCCTCATAGGGCTTGTTCTCCAGACCTTTGATCATTTTAGTTGCCCTCCTCTGGACGCTTTCCAGCTTGTCAACATCTCCCTTCAATTGTGGTGCCTAAAATTGGACACAGTGTGATTCCAGGTGTGGTCTTACCAAGGCAGAATAGACTTCCCTGGATCTAGACGCTATTCCCCTATTGATTCAGGCCAAAATCACATTGGCTTTTTTAGCTGCCGCATCACATTGTAGCCTCATGTTTAACTTGTTGTCCACGAGGACTCCAAGATCTTTTTCACACGTACTGCTGTCAAGCCAGGCCTCGTCCCCCATTCTGTATCTTTGATTTCCATTTTTTCTGCCGAAGTGAAGTATCTTGCATTTGTCCCTGTTGAACTTCATTTTGTTAGTTTTGGCCCATCTCTCTAGTCTGTCAAGATCGTTTTGAATTCTGCTCCTGTCTTCTGGAGTGTTAGCTCTCCCTCCCAGTTTGGTGTCATCTGCAAACTTGATGATCGTGCCTTCTAACCCTTCGTTACTTGGGTTTGGATGGGACTATTTTAATAAATCAAGCGCAGAAATAATCCTTAGAATGTGCTCTTTAACTAGCACTATTCACTTTTCCACATCATCACCAGACAATTGAATACATTTCAGCCAACAATGAATAGGTTTTCTGAAGCCGTCATAAAAGAAGTCGACACTCTGTTTCCACAACCAGCATCTCACAGTCCCCGTCGTGCACAGATCCTCCGATAGCCAAGCAAAGCAATAATGTGACCCACACGTTCTTGTGAAACACAACCGTTCAAAGCTAAGGCTTCCCCGTCTGCACAGGGTTCCATACTTCACGCTTTAACAACACAACCATTCAATGCTAAGGCTTCCCCGTCTGCACAGGGTTCCATACTTCACACTTTAACAACACAACCGTCCAATGCTAAGGCTTCCCCGTCTGCGCAGGGTTCCATACTTCACACTTTAACAACACAACCGTTCAATGCTAAGGCTTCCCCGTCTGCGCAGGGTTCCATACTTCACACTTTAACAACACAACCGTTCAATGCTAAGGCTTCCCCGTCTGCACAGGGTTCCATACTTCACACTTTAACAACACAACCGTTCAATGCTAAGGCTTCCCCGTCTGCGCAGGGTTCCATACTTCACACTTTAACAACACAACCGTTCAATGCTAAGGCTTCCCCGTCTGCACAGGGTTCCATACTTCACACTTTAACAACACAACCGTTCAATGCTAAGGCTTCCCCGTCTGCGCAGGGTTCCATACTTCACACTTTAACAACACAACCGTTCAATGCTAAGGCTTCCCCGTCTGCGCAGGGTTCCATACTTCACACTTTAACAACACAACCGTTCAATGCTAAGGCTTCCCACCAAATGAAACTGTAGAGGATAGTCTGCTGAACAAGCCAGAACCTGCCGCAGACCAGGACTGCCATCTGTTCAGTTACGAAGGCGGAGGCATTACTTTTCATTCAACCCTCGTATGTTTCCCTGTTTTTATCCCTGTATATTTCTCTGCTTGCCCCGTGTCTAATTTTAGACGCTCTGCCCCACAAGGCTGAGACCTTTCCTTTTGCGCGTCGAGAGGGGTCATGCATATTAATAACCTGCTAGAAATAACAACCAGGGAAAAGCGGCATCCGACACCGCGATGCGCTACCTGTTTACTGCATAAATCTCCACTTATTTCACGCTTATATTAAGTGTATGTCAGGCTCTCCAGCCGAACCTGTTCGGTAAATGTGCCATTTCATTTTCCCCAAATATCCCTTGTGCCGTCCCAAATTTATATGTCAATATTTTGTCAAAGAATGGACATCTATATTTACAGGAATCCTAACTTTATTGAAAGACTGGAGGTTATAACAAACACATAAGGAACGAAGCAGCCGTTGGAAGCTTTCCCGAGCAAGGAAAGCTTATTGTGGGGAACACAAAGCGACGAGCAAAAACACACCGCATTTTGGAGTTTTTGATTTCCGGTTCTCAAATGGCGGCGTTGGCTTTGTCCATCATCTCTTTCTCGATCTTCGCGGGGAGGTCAGGATTGGTAAAATAGTCTGAAACAAGACAATGAGAGAGAAAGATGAGGCCTAGGTCTCGGAAAAAGGATGGTCTTCACCTCTAATGTAACGATTCCCCGAGAGCAAGGTTGGGAATTGTTGAAAAAGGCAGATTTGGTCTCCGTTTGTTCAAATTGAAGCCACGCAGAAGGGAAGGGCGTGTGTCACTTTCCTCTGGGCTCAGTGGTTTTGTTTGTACGACATGTTCCCGCTTATCTGTGATCTGACAATGAAAGGTACAAAATCTGCTCTCCCTTTGCCAGACTCCATCCCTTTGGCGTGGCTTTCCTTTATTTATATTCCTCTCGTTTGGAGCATCTTTGCTCCTCATCTGTACAAGCCGGGAACAATCAATCAATCCAGGACAAAAATGTATTTGTATATACACTCTTGTAAAACTCCCAAAAATCTATATATATAAAAGGGTAATGAAATTTTGGCCTAGGACAAAACAACAAAACTACACATCCCAGAAACACTAAACTTGGCAGCACAACCCCTCACCCATGCCTCTATGTTCATACAACAAAAAGAAAAGAAACAAAGTCCTAATTACAGGGAGAGGAATAATTGTTTTTATCAAATTGCTGCCAGTTAGAAGGCTATGCTCCGCCCACTTGGTCTCCTAGCAACCCCCTCAGCGCAGGGGACAGGCAGAGTTAGGCCTCACTTAGGCCTCTTCCACACTGCCTATAAAATACAAATCTGATTTGAACTGGACTATATGGCAGTGTAAAAGGGGCCCATGATGGCACAGTGTGTTAAAGCGCTGAGCTGCTAAACTTGTAGACAGAAAGGTCCCAGGTTCAAATCCTGGGAGCGGAGTGAGCGCCCGCTGTTAGCCCCAGTTCCTGCCAATCTAGCAGTTCGAAAACATGCCAATGTGAGTAGATCAATAGGTACCGTTCCAGCGGGACGGTAACGGCACTCCATGCAGTCATGCCAGTGGCCATATGACCTTGGAGGTGTCTACGGACAACGCCGGCTCTTCGGCTTAGAAATGGAGATGAGCACCAACCCCCAGAGTCGGACACGACTGGACTTAACGTCAGGGGAAACCTTTACCCTTGACCTAACTACCACCAATTCCTCAATACTTTATTTCCCAGACCACCAGACTTCGCCACAGCAACACGTGGCCGGGCACAGCTAGTAACAGACATAAAGAGATAACCAAGTCCATATTATTCCTGGAATTGCATGGAATCTTGGGCCAGTGTCAATTGTAGTAAAGATATTCAGTTTCCAAAGTAACAGTTTATTACTGTCTTCCTCTGAGGCCGAGAGAGTGTGACCTAGTGTTGTGGCTCAGCAACGTGTGGCTGGGCACAGCTATATATATATATATATATATATATATATATATATATATATATATATATATATATATATGTATATATATATATATATATATATATATATGTATATATATATTCTTCTTCCTGACTTGCAAGGGCTTCTTTCCCTTTTTCCCTTTTCAGAACATTCCCTTGGTTAAGTGCAAGGGAGTCTTTGGAAAAGTAAACACTGATAAGGGAGGGTAAGATGAGAGATAAATATATCTTATATTGCAAGCAACAGCTCATAAAAAGGACTGAAAAACCCGGCTTATCTTCGAGTATATACGGTACTTGTTTTTGCCTTTGTTCCTTGAAGGGATTGCCTTGGAAAAAGTTCCTGTTTTCATGCTTATGGATTTATGTTTGAAAACCTGCTGTGTACTTTGGCTCCCTTGACTTTATGTACTTGGACATTTCTGGATTGCTGCTATTTTGTATTTTATACAAACTTGGGGAAACGACACAAGCTAGGTGAGGCTGTAGAAATTTGCTTTCGCTTGAGCCGACCCTCTCTTCCTTTCCTGAGAGCATATTCTTTCCGGACGGAGTTTGCAGCAATTGAAGCAAGCTGAGGACAAAGCCAGAGGAGGAAAGGGAGAGAAACTGGGACGTTTCAAAAACAGCTGGGAATGAGGAAAGATTCATTCAGTAATGGGAACGGTCTCAGCAAAATGCCTTGCTAATGGAGCTGTGAATGGCACAGAGGCTTGGCTTTCGTGTTGCCGACAAAACATATCCGTCTTCGTTTGCAAACCAGTCTAAATTGGTTTCGAAATGAGTTATTGCCTGCTGGTTGGCTGCTTTTAATGCTGCTCATCATCATTTTATGGCTGTCCCTTTATTGTGTTTGTTTTCTTAAGTAGCTTTTATGTAGGACACGTCAGGGCTCCTCCCTTCCGGACACTTTCCATCCAAGGACAAACACGCAAAAAGGATGATATTGGAATATTTCAAATTTTGGAATACCCAAGTTTAACATCAATGCTTACCGGCCGCAAACTCCCGTATATTTTCTGGTCTCTGCAGCAGGACTTCCCTTGAATGATAGAAGAGGAAGACATAGACTTTAAGGAGAGTTTTCAAAATTCTTAGTTTCTATCTCCCTTGCTTTTGTAGACCTTTGGTTTGAAATTACACACAGCAAACTATTAAATTACCCTTTTCTTACTTTGCACCCACCTTGGCCAAGGCCTTACTATTATTATTATTATTATTATTATTATTATTATTGACACACAGCAAACAAGATAGATATGCTGGATTTCGTATCACAAAATCACAAGTTGAACACTTCCCAAGTGTCTAGGACAGTGTGAATTATTATTATTATTATTATTATTATTATTATTATTATTATTATTTTATTATGACACAGCAAACAAGATAGATATGCTTGATTTCATATCACAAAATCACCAGTTGAACACTTCCCAAGTGTCTAGGACAGTGTGAATTATTATTATTATTATTATTATTATTATTATTATTATTATTATTATTATTTTATTATGACACAGCAAACAAGATAGATATGCTGGATTTCGTATCACAAAATCACAAGTCGAACACTTCCCAAGCGTTTAGGACTGTGTGAATTATTATTATTATTATTATTATTATTATTATTATTATTATTATTATTATTATTATGACACAGCAAACAAGATAGATATGCTGGGGTTCGTATCACAAAAGCACAAGTCGAACACTTCCCAAGTGTCTAGGACTGTGTGATGTATTATTATTATTATTATTATTATTATTATTATTATTATTTTATTATGACACAGCAAATAAGATAGACATGCTGGATTTCATATCACAAAAGCACAAGTCGAACACTTCCCAAGTGTCTAGGACTGTGTGATGTATTATTATTATTATTATTATTATTATTATTATTATTATTATTATTTTATTATGACACAGCAAATAAGATAGACATGCTGGATTTCATATCACAAAATCACAAGTCGAACACTTCCCAAGTGTCTAGGACTGTGTGATGTATTATTATTATTATTATTATTATTATTATTATTATTATTATTATTATTATTTTATTATGACACAGCAAATAAGATAGACATGCTGGATTTCATATCACAAAAGCACAAGTCGAACACTTCCCAAGTGTCTAGGACTGTGTGATGTATTATTATTATTATTATTATTATTATTATTATTATTATTATTATTATTATTATTTTATTATGACACAGCAAATAAGATAGACATGCTGGATTTCATATCACAAAATCACAAGTCGAACACTTCCCAAGTGTCTAGGACTGTGGGATGTATTTTTGGATGATGTTCGCAGATCCCAGTCGGGTGGCCTTTTGCAGTTGGTAGATCATAATTTTCTCAATGTCTATTGTTTCCAAATGCCAGCTGAGATCTTTTGGCACGGTACCCAATGCGCCCATCACCACCGGGACCACCTGCACTGGTTTCTGCCAGAGTCTTTGAAGTTCAATCTTGAGGTCCTGAGAGCGGCTGAGTTTTTCCTGTTGTTTTTCGTCAATGCGACTGTCACCTGGGATGGCAACATCAATGATCCAAACCTTTTTCTTCTCCACAACTGTGATGTCTGGTGTGTTGTGTTCCAGAACTTTGTCAGTCTGGATTCGGAAGTCCCACAGTATCTTTGCATGCTCATTTTCCAATACTTTTGCAGGTTTGTGATCCCACCAGTTCTTTGCTGCTGGGAGGTGGGACTTGAGGCATAAGTTCCAATGGATCATTTGGGCCACATAGTTGTGCCTCTGTTTGTAGTCTGTCTGTGCAATTTTCTTACAGCAGCTGAGGAGATGATCCATGGTTTCGTCAGCTTCCTTGCAGAGTCTGCATTTTGGGTCATCAGCTGATTTTTCGATCTTGGCCTGAATGGCCTTTGTCCTGATGTCTTGCTCCTGGGCTGCAAGGATCAGGCCTTCTGTCTCCTTCTTCAGGGTCCCATTTGTGAGCCAGAGCCAGGTCTTCTCCTTATCAGCTTTTCCTTCAATTTTGTCAAGGAACTTTCCATGCAATGTTTTGTTGTGCCAGCTGTCAGCTCTAGTTTGTAGTGCGGTTTTCTTGTACTGATTCTTTGTCTGCTGTGTTTTGAGGAGTTTCTGATTGTTGACTTCAATCAAAGCAGGTTCTTCACTTTGCTTTCCATATTCTGCCAGGGCATGTTCTTCTTCTTTGACTGCTTGTTTTACTTGTAGGAGTCCTCTGCCCCCTGATCTTATTAATATTATTATTATGGTATCAGACGCCACTGAGAGGTCCAGGAGAACTATTCAGGACACATTCCTCCTGTCTAACTCTGTAGATCATCCACCATGACGACCAATGCCGTCTCAGTTCCGTGGCCGGGATGAAATGGATCCAGATCAGTCTCATCCAAGAAGCTGTCGATTGGTATGGGATCCCTGGCTGAGCAGGGTTTAAAAATCCTCTGACCACCCGGATCCCTTATTGTAAGAGATGTCCTTTGTTGGCCATATGCTTGTCCCTTCTAAGGGATTTCCTTTATTTGAAAATCATCCACCACGTCTCTTTTGGGATTATAAGGCCTGTCCCTTATTTGATGGCCATATAGCTTGTCCCTTTTAGGGTTGCCCAGTGGCCCATATTAAAAGAGAGGCCCTTTATTGGATGGCCATAAAGCCTCTGCCTTCTAAGGTTGCCTTATTTTAAGGCAGTGGTTCCCAAACTTATTTGTCCTACCACCCCCTTTACAGAAAAAAATATGACTCCTGGAAAGGGGGGCGTGGCTTAGAGGGGTGGGCGTGGCTCCTGCTCAAGAGGACAGGGCTGAGCCTCACCCCTAGTCCAAGATGCACGGCTGGGAGGGGGAGGTGGGCGGGGCCACAAATGGGCGGCCAGGACTGGGATGGGCGGAGTTACGAGCTCTGAGGCAGGGCTGAGCTTCTATCCCTGTCCTGCGGTGCCTGCCAGGACACAGGGGGTGGGGCTAGAGGAGGGGGGCGGGGCCTCTTCCCAAGTGCCACTCAGGAGAAATATAGAGGCTCAGCCCTGTCTCACACTCTTGGGAAGAGGCCCCGCCCCCACCCCAGCCCCGCCCTTTAGTCCTAAAAGGCCTCTCAGGAGAAATATAGAGGCTCAGCCCTGTCTCACACTCTTGGGAAGAGGCCTTGCCCCTGCCCCAGCCCCGCCCTTTAGTCCTAAAAGGCCTCTCAGGAGAAATATAGAGGCTCAGCCCTATCTCACACTCCTGGGAAGAGGCCCTGCCCCTGCCCCAGCCCTGCCCTTTAGTCCTAAAAGGCCTCTCAGGAGAAATACAGAGGCTCAGCCCTATCTCACACTCCTGGGAAGAGGCCTTGCCCCTGCCCCAGCCCTGCCCTTTAGTCCTAAAAGGCCTCTCAGGAGAAATACAGAGGCTCAGCCCTATCTCACACTCTTGGGAAGAGGCCTTGCCCCTGCCCCAGCCCTGCCCTTTAGTCCTAAAAGGCCTCTCAGGAGAAATATAGAGGCTCAGCCCTATCTCACACTCCTGGGAAGAGGCCCTGCCCCTGCCCCAGCCCTGCCCTTTAGTCCTAAAAGGCCTCTCAGGAGAAATATAGAGGCTCAGCCCTATCTCACACTCCTGGGAAGAGGCCCTGCCCCTGCCCCAGCCCCGCCCTTTAGTCCTAAAAGGCCTCTCAGGAGAAATATAGAGGCTCAGCCCTATCTCACACTCCTGGGAAGAGGCCCTGCCCCTGCCCCAGCCCCGCCCTTTAGTCCTAAAAGGCCTCTCAGGAGAAATATAGAGGCTCAGCCCTGTCTCACACTCTTGGGAAGAGGCCCTGCCCCTGCCCCAGCCCTGCCCTTTAGTCCTAAAAGGCCTCTCAGGAGAAATACAGAGGCTCAGCCCTATCTCACACTCTTGGGAAGAGGCCCTGCCCCTGCCCCAGCCCTGCCCTTTAGTCCTAAAAGGCCTCTCAGGAGAAATATAGAGGCTCAGCCCTGTCTCAGACTCTTGGGAAGAGGCCTTGCTCCTGCCCCAGCCCCACCCTTTAGTCCTAAAAGGCCTCTCAGGAGAAATATAGAGGCTCAGCCCTGTCTCACACTCTTGGGAAGAGGCCCTGCCCCTGTCCCAGCCCTGCCCTTTAGTCCTAAAAGGCCTCTCAGGAGAAATACAGAGGCTCAGCCCTATCTCACACTCTTGGGAAGAAGCCTTGCCCCTGCCCCAGCCCTGCCCTTTAGTCCTAAAAGGCCTCTCAGAAGAAATATAGAGGCTCAGCCCTGTCTCACACTCTTGGGAAGAGGCCCTGCCCCTGCCCCAGCCCTGCCCTTTAGTCCTAAAAGGCCTCTCAGGAGAAATACAGAGGCTCAGCCCTATCTCACACTCTTGGGAAGAAGCCTTGCCCCTGCCCCAGCCCTGCCCTTTAGTCCTAAAAGGCCTCTCAGGAGAAATATAGAGGCTCAGCCCTGTCTCAGACTCTTGGGAAGAGGCCTTGCTCCTGCCCCAGCCCCACCCTTTAGTCCTAAAAGGCCTCTCAGGAGAAATATAGAGGCTCAGCCCTATCTCACACTCCTGGGAAGAGGCCCTGCCCCTGCCCCAGCCCCACCCTTTAGTCCTAAAAGGCCTCTCAGGAGAAATATAGAGGCTCAGCCCTATCTCACAATCTTGGGAAGAAGCCTTGCCCCAGCCCCAGCCCCGCCCTTTAGTCCTGAAAAGCCTCTCAGGAGAGGTAAAGAGGCTCAGCCCTGTCTCGGGCTCTTGGAAGGAGGCTCCGCCCCCTTCCCTAGCTCCGCCCTTTAGTCCTAAAAGGGCTCTCAGGAGAAATATAGAGGCTCAGCCCTATCTCACAATCTTGGGAAGAGGCCTTGCCCCTGCCCCAGCCCCGCCCTTTAGTCCTAAAAGGCCTCTCAGGAGAAATATAGAGGCTCAGCCCTATCTCACACTCCTGGGAAGAGGCCCTGCCCCTGCCCCAGCCCCAACTTTTAGTCCTAAAAGACCAAAACTGGGCGTCTTTCTTTCCTCCTTCATCACTTACCTGATGAATCCGGAGAGCATCAGCCCCACTTCCTTGTGGGAACGCAGGTATCTCTCATTCTCAATCTTGGTGTTTATCTAGGGCCAAAAGGACGCAGCTCAGATCAAGGAGAACTTGGTAGGAAATATATCGTATGAACTGTTGGATTTTATAGAAGCGCTTCGTATTAAATGCATGTACATTGCGGCAGGAAGAAAGCTTTATTTGCTACTAGCCTCTATGTGCATTTCTCTTTTTTTGATTTTTTTTATTGTTATTAATTTTTGAGAAAAAGTTACAGTTATATAAGCATATTCTATACATTTCCCCCTCTTTTATTTACATTCACCCCAGAGCCAAAAGTTCAGTTCTTCCTTTGGAGGTAAATTCCTGTCTTCTTTTTTCAATAATTTTTCTAGAGATTTTCTCCAAATACCTTCAAAGTCATTTTTTTCTCCATAATCCCTTCTTTACTTTTAAATTTGATGTTAGCTTGCCATTCAATGCCATTCTCCAAGCTTCTTTATACCATTCATTAATTTGTATTTTCATTTCTCCTTTCCAATATTTTGCAATTACAGTAGAGTCTCACTTATCCAACATAAGTACGCAGTAATGCTATATAGTAATTACTGTATTTACGAATATAGCACCAAAATATCATGATATATTGAAAACATTGACTACAAAAATGCGTTGGATAATCCAGAACGTTGGATAAGTGAGACTCTACTGTACCATAATTACTACATAACATTGCTGTGTATTGAACTGCTTTTTCTGTCAAATTTATTGTAAAACATGATGTTTTGATGCTTAATTTGTCAAATCATTATCTAATCTGATGTTTAATAGGCTTTTCCTTAATCCCTCCTTATTATCCAAGATATTCGCTTATCCAAGCTTCTGCTGGCCCGTTTAGCTTGGATAAGTGAGACTCTACTGTATTACAGGGGGGAAATGAACACACAAATATATATAGACATGTCTAGATAGATATGAATATATATATATAGGGCTTGCAAATATTGTAGGGGAAATGCACACACACAGAGGGGATTTGCAAACCTTTCAGGGGGAAATGGATATGTGAAATTAGTGTCTATAATTATAGATCTATATCTAGCGCTGCATTGTTTATATAAGCATTGAATGTTTTCCTGTTACTATGTTGGAAGCCGGCCTGAGTCCCCATGGGGAGATAGGGTGGGATCCAAATGAAAGTATTATTATTATTATTTTATTTTATGACACAGCAAACAAGATAGATATGCTGGATTTTGTATCACAAAATCACAAGTCAAACACTTCCCAAGTGTCTAGGACTGTGTGATGTATTATTATTATTATTATCATTATCATTATTATCATCAACACAACGACCTTGTATGGCACAGCAAACAAGACAGATATGCTGGATTTCGTTTCGCAAAACCACAAGTCAAACACTTCCCAAGTGTCTAGGACTGTGTGATGTATTTTCTGATGATGTGTGCAGATCCCAGTAGGGTGGCCTTTTGCAGTTGGCAGATCGTGATTTTTTCAATGTCTATTGTTTCCAAATGCCGGCTGAGATCTTTTGGCACGGCACCCAATGTGCTGATCACCACTGGGACCACCTGTACTGGTTTTTATTATTATTATTATTATTATTATTATTATTATTATTATTATTAATTATTATTAATTATTATTTATTATTATTATTATTATTATTATTATTATTATTATTATTATTGCTTGGTGGCCAACTATAGTCCGGCCCTTCAATGGTCCAAAAGATCTCAGCCGGCATTTGGAAACAATAGACATTGAAAAAATCACGATCTGCCAACTGCAAAAGGCCACCCTACTGGGATCTGCACACATCATCAGAAAATACATCACACAGTCCTAGACACTTGGGAAGTGTTCGACTGGCTGAGATCTTTTGCCACGGCACCCAGTGTGCCCATCACCACCGGGACCACCTGCACTGGTTTCTGCCAGAGTCTTTGAAGTTCAATCTTGAGGTCCTGAGAGCGGCTGAGTCTTTCCTGTTGTTTTTCATCTATGAGACTGTCACCTGGGATGGCGACATCAATGATCCAAACCTTGTTCTTTTCCACAACTGTGATGTCTGGTGTGTTGTGTTCCAGAACTTTGTCAGTCTGGATTATTATTATTATTATTTTTATTATTATTATTAGGTTATTGTTGATACCATATTGTTTTTGTTGCCCCTACTTTTTCCACTTATAGAGCTAGTTTGTTTTTCTTTGAAATATTCAAAAACATTTAACCTACTGATGCTTTAACTGATGAAATTTTATTGGTATCTATTTTTATTTTAAATTTGACCGGTAGCTGCTGCATTTCCCACCCTCGGCTTATACTCAAAGCCAGGCGGGACAGTCGTGTGAGCCTTTGTGTCTATTTCAAGGCCTTTCTCTTTCTTTTTCCCCTTCACTTTCGGACCCACCTTGAATGTCAGGAGCCGGTCGTACTGCTTCCCATGCAGGGAGCCCACATCCAGGCTCTCCAAACCCGACGTGATGTCAACCATCTTTCCGTCTCCTTTCCAAAGCAGGAGTTGTTAGTGTTGCCGTGGGGACGGTTGCCACGGGGACGGTTGCCACCAGCAACCTTGGCATTGCCCATCAAACAGGAGCCGCCCGGCCCTCCGCGGTTTTGCCTGGCTTTGGCTCTCTTTTGCCATCCGAATTGTTCCCAGTTGCAAAAAATAGCCCACTCCTCAGAATATATATGTGTGTATATATATCTATATCTAGAAAGAGAGCACACTTTGAGCACGGCATACATTTTGTACCCATTTGTACTTGTATTATGGCATAAAATCTGGAAGGAAGGAAGGAAATGAGAGCTAAAAAGAAGGAAGAAAACAAAAAAAAATGATAGAAGGAAATTGAGAGAGAGAGAGAGAGAGAGAGAGAGAAATTGAAAGTCAAAAATAATAATAGTAATAATAATAATATTTACAATGAAATTACATGATACGAAGATTTGAAGATCGAACTGCAAAGACTCCAGCACAAGCCAGGAAAGGTGTATTATTACATAAAATCCAGAAGGAAGGAATGAAGGAAGGAAGGAAGGAAGGAAGGAAGGAAGGAAGGAAGGAAGGGAGGGAGAGAAAAAAGGAAGGAAGAAAACAAGGAAAAAATGATGGAAGGAAGGGAAGGAAATTGAGAGAGCGAGAGAAATTGAAAGACAATAATAATAATAATAATAATGATTAAATTGCATAATACGAAGATTTGAAGATCAAACTGCAAAGACTCCAGCACAAGCCAGGAAAGGTGGTCCCAGTGGTGATCGGTAGGAAAGGTGTATTATTACATAAAATCCAAAAGGAAGGAAGGAAGGGAGAGAAAAAAGGAATTTATGATTAAATTACATGATACGAAGATTTGAAGATCGAACTGCAAAGACTCCAGCACAAGCCAGGAAAGGTGGTCCCAGTGGTGATCGGTAGGAAAGGTGTATTATTACATAAAATCCAAAAGGAAGGAAGGAAGGAAGGAAGGGAGAGAAAAAAGGAATTTATGATTAAATTACATGATACGAAGATTTGAAGATCGAACTGCAAAGACTCCAGCACAAGCCAGGAAAGGTGGTCCCAGTGGTGATCGGTAGGAAAGGTGTATTATTACATAAAATCCAAAAGGAAGGAAGGAAGGAAGGAAGGAAGGAAGGAAGGAAGGAAGGAAGGAAGGAAGGAAGGAAGGAAGGAAGGGAGGGAGAGAAAAAAGGAATTTATGATTAAATTACATGATACGAAGATTTGAAGATCGAACCGCAAAGACTCCAGCACAAGCCAGGAAAGGTGGTCCCAGTGGTGATCGGTAGGAAAGGTGTATTATTACATAAAATCCAAAAGGAAGGAAGGAAGGAAGGAAGGGAGAGAAAAAAGGAATTTATGACTAAATTACATGATACGAAGATTTGAAGATCGAACTGCCAAGACTCCAGCACAAGCCAGGAAAGGTGGTCCCAGTGGTGATCGGTAGGAAAGGTGTATTATTACATAAAATCCAAAAGGAAGGAAGGAAGGAAGGGAGAGAAAAAAGGAATTTATGATTAAATTACATGATACGAAGATTTGAAGATCGAACTGCAAAGACTCCAGCACAAGCCAGGAAAGGTGGTCCCAGTGGTGATTGGTAGGAAAGGTGTATTATTACATAAAATCCAAAAGGAAGGAAGGAAGGAAGGAAGGGAGAGAAAAAAGGAATTTATGATTAAATTACATGATACGAAGATTTGAAGATCGAACTGCAAAGACTCCAGCACAAGCCAGGAAAGGTGTTCCCAGTGGAGATGGGCACACTGGGTGCAGTGCCTAAAGACCTTGGCTTTGGCTCTCTTTTGCCGTCCGAATTGTTCCTAGTTGCAAAAAATAGCCCACTCCTCAGAATATATATATGTGTGTATATATATATCTATATCTAGAAAGAGAGCACACTGTTCTTTGAGCATGGCATACATTTTGTACCCATTTGTGCTTGTATTATGGCATAAAATCTGAAAAGAAGGAAGGAAGGAGGGAAATGAGAGAAAAAAGGAAGGAAGAAAATGGGAAAAAATGATGGAAGGAAGGGAAGGAAATTGAGAGAGAGAGAGAAATTGAAAGACAATATAAGATTATAAATATACAGTAGAGTCTCACTTATCCAAGCTAAACAGGCCGGCGGAAGCTTGGATAAGCTATTATCTTGGATAATAAGGAGGGATTAAGGAAAAGCCTATTAAACATCAATTTAGGTTGAATGGGCCTTAAGAAGCATTGCTAATAGCAAGGCAGCAGGAGACAACAGGATCCCAGCTGAAGAGATCAAGCTGAAGAGATCCAGAGAAGATGGAGAGGATATACAGAAGATCTGTATAGGAAGGATAATAATATAAATGATAGCTCTGACTGTGTAATGAGTGAATTAGAACCAGATATCCTGAGGAGTGAGGTTGAATGGGCCTTGAGAAGCATTGCTAACAACAAGGCAGCAGGAGACGACGGGATCCCAGCTGAAGAGATCAAGAGAAGATGGAGAGAATATACAGAAGATCTTTATAGGAAGGATAATAATACAGAGGATAGCTTTGACGGTGTAGTGAGTGAATTAGAACCAGACATCCTGAGGAGTGAGGTTGAATGGGCCTTAAGAAGCTTTGCTAATAACAAGGCAGCAGGAGACGACGGGATCCCAGCTGAAGAGATCAAGAGAAGATGGAGAGAATATATAGAAGATCTTTATAGGAAGGATAATAATACAGAGGATAGCTCTGACTGTGTGGTGAGTGAATTAGAACCAGACATCCTGAGGAGTGAGGTTGAATGGGCCTTAAGAAGCATTGCTAACAACAAGGCAGCAGGAGACGACGGGATCCCAGCTGAAGAGATCAAGAGAAGATGGAGAGAATATATAGAAGATCTTTATAGGAAGGATAATAATACAGAGGATAGCTCTGACTGTGTGGTGAGTGAATTAGAACCAGACATCCTGAGGAGTGAGGTTGAATGGGCCTTAAGAAGCATTGCTAATAGCAAGGCAGCAGAAGACGCCGATATCCCAGCTGAAGAGATAAGCTGGAGAGATCAAGAGAAGATGGAGAGAATATACAGAAGATCTGTATAGGGAGGATAATAATATAGAGGATAGCTCTGACTGTGTGGTGAGTGAATTAGAACCAGATATCCTGAGGAGTGAGGTTGAATGGGCCTTAAGAAGCATTGCTAACAACAAGGCAGCAGGAGACAATGGGATCCCAGCTGAAGAGATCAAGAGAAGATGGAGAGAATATACAGAAGATCTTTATAGGAAGGATAATAATACAGAGGATAGCTCTGACTGTGTGGTGAGTGAATTAGAACCAGACATCCTGAGGAGTGAGGTTGAATGGGCCTTAAGAAGCATTGCTAACAACAAGGCAGCAGGAGACGACAAGATCCCAGCTGAAGAGATCCAGAGAAGATGGAGAGAATATACAGAAGATCTTTATAGGAAGGATAATAATACAGAGGATAGCTTTGATGGTGTGGTGAGTGAATTAGAACAAGACATCCTGAGGAGTGAGGTTGAATGGGCCTTAAGAAGCATTGCTAATAACAAGGAAGCAGGAGACGACAAGATCCCAGCTGAGTTGTTAAAAATCTTGGAAGATGATGCTGTCAAGGTGATGCACTCCATATGCCAGCAAATGTGGAAAACACAAGAATGGTCATCAGATGCTTTTGAACTGTGGTGTGGGAGGAAAATCCTGAGAGTGCCTTGGACCGCAAGAAGATCCAACCAGCCCATAGTCCAGGAAATAATGCCCGGCTGCTCACTGGAGGGAAGGATATTAGAGGCAAAGATGAAGTACCTATATACTCAAAGATAAGCCGAGTTTTTTTAATCTCTTTTTTGGGGGCTGAAGTCTGTGCCCTAAGGAGGTGCAGTTAAGACTGATCCTCAGTGATTTCCCAAAGGAACTAAAAGGAACACTAGATAAAGAATTAGAAAAAAGGGAACTAAAAAGGGTAGGAAATTGGATAGAACAAAAAATGGAAAAGGTAAAAATGAGAGAAGAATTGAGAGGAATAAATATTTCTTGGATTCATTGGATTCAATTAGAAAAATGGAATGAAAACTGGTGGGCCCGAAATAAAACTGGAAAACAAATAACGCAATTTGAGGAATTAATAATAAAAGCATTAAAAAGAGGAAATAGTGAGCCATTAAAAGGAACAACAAGTAAAATATATAAAATACTAATTAAAGACATAGAAAAAAAGAAAAGACTAACATTAAGAGAATCATGGGAGGAAGAATTAGGAACAAAGATAACAGAAAAAGAATGGGAGGAGATATGGAAAACAAGACAATTAAAAAACATGTCAATTAGAATAAAAGAAAATTATTACAAACTAATTTGGAAATGGTATTTAACACCAAGAAGGTTAAATATTATGAATAAGAATAATAATGAAAAATGCTGGCGAGGGTGCCAGGAAATTGGAACCTACATGCATACGTGGTGGGATTGTAAACATGTAAAAGGTTTTTGGGAATTGGTCATAAGGGAAATAGAAAATATTATGAATATAAAAATTAGAAGGAATCCAGTGGAAATATTACTTTTAATTAAAAAAGAGGATGAGAAAGATAAGAGGGGAAAAAATTTAATAGACATGCTATTAACAGCAGCTAGATTATTAATTGCAAAATATTGGAAAGGAGAAATGAAAATACAAATTAATGAATGGTATAAAGAAGTTTGGCGAATGGCACTGAATGACAAGCTAACATCAAATTTAAAAGTAAAGAAGGGATTATGGAAAAAAAATGATTTTGAAAGTATTTGGAGAAAATTTCTAGAAAAATTATTGGAAAAAGAAGATGGGAATTTACCTCCAAATGAAGAATTGAACTTTTGGTGGGACTACAGAAGAAGAGATGGCTCTGGGGAAGGGGAGCACAGGGGTGAATGTAAATAAAAGAGGGGGAAATGTATAGAATATGTTTATATAATTGTAACTTTTTCTCAATAATAACAATAAAAAATATTTTTTTTAAAAAAAAAAGACTGATCCTCAGTGAAGGGATCAGGGAGGCTCAAATGTTTGATTTTGAGTCAGTTTAAAATACGTTTGGTGACTTATTTTAAGTTAGTCTGTTTCCAGATAAGGAACAGATAGGCTATGATTGTAATTCACAGGGTGACTACAGGTTAAAGCAGTAGAGAAAGAAGTGGTATTTTAAAGTTTGAAACACCTCAGTATAGCTTTGAAACTGTTATTCAAAGTACCTCTAAAAAGTAGTTATTGTAACCATTAAGCTTGTGCCTCAATAACAAACACAGAAAGAGGCTGGGACAGTATACTGAAACATTAAAAAACTTTCTTACATCTTTCCGTCGTCGGCTCCATTTCGGAATAACTCGCTCGGAATTGCAAACTCCACAGCACAGAAGGAAAGCCAGACAACATAATTTTGTCATCAGACGGTTTGAATGCCAGGGAAGTCACAAAGGCAGGCGAGCCATGCGTTTGATGGCCCAGCTGGGCAAAGTGACGGTGCCAACTGTCAGAGGGCAACTTGGCACGTGGATCTTGGCCTCCCACGGAGTCCTAGGCCTTTTTTTCTTCATCCGGAGCGGAGAAGGGTCTGCTAATCTGCCTTCGGGGTTATGGCACCATGTGGCGAGAGGCATGTTCGGAGAAGACACAGAGGAATTGCGTGGAAACGTCTCTGGAATATCCCAATTGTCTCCTCATTATTACCTGCGTACATTCGGGTTGGCCTTCAAATCCTTTCTTGGAATAACAACAACTTTATTAGCTGGACAATAATCCCTCCCTTCCGCTGATCACAACTCTCGTGCAATACAGTCATCCCTCCATATTTGTGCTTTAGACTTTGGCAGGTTTGATTAAAATGTCGTTTCAATTTAGAAATGCAGTGGGTACAATCTATTCTGACCAAAAAGCAAAACTAAGGATGAATGGTCAACCATCAAACTGGATAGAAATACAAAAAGGAGCAAGACAAGGGTGCCCACTGCCTCCTCTTTTATTTATATGGATATTAGAAGTACAGTAGAGTCTCACTTATCCAACATAAACGGGCCGGCAGAATGTTGGATAAGCGAATATGTTGGATAATAAGGAGGCATTAAGGAAAAGCCTATTAAACATTAAATTAGGTTATGATTTTACAAATGAAGCACCAAAACATCATGTTAGACAACAAATTTGGCAGAAAAAGTAGTTTAATACACAGTAATGCTATGTAGTAATTACTGTATTTACGAATTTAGCACCAAAATATCACAATATATTGAAAACATTGACTACAAAAATGTGTTGGATAATCCATAATGTTGGATAAGCGAGTGTTGGATAAGTGAGACTCTATTGTACTAATTTATATTAGGGCCTCTGGTGGCTCAGTGTGTTAAAGCGCTGAGCTGCTGAACTTGCAGACCGAAAGGTCCCAGATTCAAATCCGGGGAGCGGACACAACTGGACTTAATGTCAGGGGAAAACCTTTACCTTTTAGTATTACAGTAGAGTCTCACTTATCCAAGCCTCGCTTAGAGGCTTGGATAAGTTTAGAAAGTTTAGAAAGAAGATGGAAGCTGGAAAATGTTAAATAGCCTCTGACGTCGTATGTCTAATGGCATTGAATGTTTGCTATGTATATGTACACTGTGATCCGGCCTGAGTCCCCTTCGGGGTGAGAAGGGTGGAATAGAAATGCTATAAATAAGCAAACACCTAATGTGCCCATCACCACTGGGACCACCTGCACTGGTTCATGCCAGAGTCTTTGAAGTTCAATCTTGAGGTCCTGAGAGCGGCTGAGTTTTTCCTGTTGTTTTTCGTCAATGCGACTTTCACCCGGTATGGCAACATCAATGAGCCAAACCTTTTCCTTTTCCACAACTGTGATGTCTGGTGTGTTGTGTTCCAGAACTTTGTCAGTCTAGATTCGGAAGTCCCACTGTATCTTTGCGTGCTCATTTTCCAATACTTTTGCAGGTTTGTGATCCCACCAGTTCTTTGTTGCTGGGAGGTGGTACTTGAGGCATACATTCCAATGAATCATTTGGGCCACAGAGTTGTGCCTCTGTTTGTAGTCTGTCTGTGCGATTTTCTTACAGCAGCTGAGGAGATGATCCATGGTTTCGTCGGTTTCCTTGCAGAGTCTGCATTTTGGGTCATCAGCTGATTTTTCGATCTTGGCCTGAATTGCCTTTGTCCTGATGTCTTGCTCCTGGGCTGCAAGGATCAGGCCTTCTGTCTCCTTCTTCAGGGTCCCATTCGTGAGCCAGAGCCAGGTCTTCTCCTTATCAGCTTTTCCTTCAACTTTCCATGCAATGTTTTGTTGTGTCAGCTGTCAACTTTAGTGTGTAGATTCTGCTCTAGTTTGTAGTTCGGTTTTCTTGTACTGATTCTGCTCTAGTTTGTAGTGCGGTTTTCTTGTACTGATTCTACTCTAGTGTGTAGTGCGGTTTTCTTGTACTGATTCTGCTCTAGTTTGTAGTGCGGTTTTCTTGTACTGATTCTGCTCTAGTTTGTAGTGCGGTTTTCTTGTACTGATTCTACTCTAGTGTGTAGTGCGGTTTTCTTGTACTGATTCTACTCTAGTGTGTAGTGCGGTTTTCTTGTACTGATTCTGCTCTAGTTTGTAGTGCGGTTTTCTTGTACTGATTCTGCTCTAGTTTGTAGTGCGGTTTTCTTGTACTGATTCTGCTCTAGTTTGTAGTGCGGTTTTCTTGTACTGATTCTGCTCTAGTTTGTAGTGCGGTTTTCTTGTACTGATTCTGCTCTAGTTTGTAGTGCGGTTTTCTTGTACTGATTCTACTCTAGTTTGTAGTGTGGTTTTCTTGTATTGATTCTCTGTCTGCTCTGCTTTGAGGAGTTTCTGGTTTTTGACTTCAATCAAAGCAGGTTCTTCACTTTGCTTTACATATTCTGCCAGGGCATGTTCTTCTTCTTTGACATAAGGTATACTCAATCATTATATATGGACATTTGGGTTTGGGGTTTTTGGTGGTGCACGAAAGGAGTTCACTAGTCCCGAAACTAAAGTCTTTTCAACCTCGATATATGGAAATGTGGGGTTTTTTGGTGGCCAGAACCCTTTCTTGGGGTCTTCCCTCTATTCCCGTGCCGTCGTCCCTCGGCTGAACCCCTTCCTTCTCCTCCTCATCGTCTCCGCAGCTGTTCCCTCTCTCCCAGCCAAGGGCTGCCTCTTGACCCACTTTCTCTCCGCTCCTTCCCTCCAGCTCCGAGGCACAAGCTGTTCAGGCCCACGATGAGGCATGCGCTTCGCCTCCTTCAGAGCATCCTTTCGACATCATCGGGCTAGGCTACAAACCTGCGCTTCCTCCACTCTCTGGATCCTTCCCTTCGCTTGATTTGAATGGGCTTTTATGGAGAACACATTGACCTCCCGCCAATGTCCCTAGGGTTGTTGTGTGTCTTTCGGGCTGTGTGGCCATGTTCCAGAAGCATTCTCTCCTGACGTTTCGCCCACATCTATGGCAGGCACCCTCAGAGGTTGTGAGGTATGGAGAAACTAAGCAAGGAAGGTATATTATTTGAGAACACAGAAATGCTCGGCCACTCCAACAACTACCGTGTTTCCCCAAAAATAAGACAGTGTCTTTTATTATTTTTTACTACCAAAGATGCACTAGGTCTTGTTTTCTTATTTTTCCATGAAGAAGAATTCACATTTATTGTTGAACAAAAAAAAAAGAACATTTATTCTATACTGTACAGTAGTTGTCATCACAAACCAACATAACCAAACCAGACAAACTCTGACTTCTGTCAAGAATTTCTTGTTACAGTAGAGTCTCACTTATCCAAGCTAAACAGGCCGGTAGAAGCTTGGATAAGTGAGACTCTACTGTAATAACAACAACAACAACAACAATAATAATAAACCGATAAAACCATGGATCATATCCTCAGCTGCTGTAAGAAAATCGCACAGACAAACTACAAACAGAGGCACAACTATGTGGGCCAAATGATTCATTGGAACTTATACCTCAAGTACCACCTCCCAGCAGTAACAGTGCTATTCCAGGTGACAGTCGCATTGACGAAAAATAACAGGAAAAACTCAGTTGCTATCAGGACCACAAGATTGAACTTCAAAGACTCTGGCAGAAACCAGTGCAGGTGGTCCCAGTGGTGATGGGCACATTGGGTGCCGTGCCAAAAGATCTCAGCCGGTATTTGGAAACAATCGACAAAATTACGATTTGCCAACTGCAAAAGGCCACCCGACTGGGATCTGTGCGCATCATCCGAAAATACATCACACAGTCCTAGACACTTGGGAAGTGTTCGACTTGTGATTTTGTGATACGAAATCCAGCATGTCTATCTTGTTTAATGTGTCATAATAAAATAATAATAATAATAATCATCATCATTTTCATCATCATCATCATACTTGGGAAGTGTTCGACTTGTGATTTTGTCATACGAAATCCAGCATATCTATCTTGTTTGCTGTGTCATAATAAAATAACAATAATAATCATCATCATCATTTTCATCATCATCATCATCATACTAGGGAAGTGTTTGACTTGTGATTTTGTGATACGAAATCCAGCATATCTATCTTGTTTGCTGTGTCATACAATGTTGTTGTGTCAATAATAATAATGATAATAATAATAATAATAATAATAATAATAATAATAATAATAATAATAATAATAATAATAATGTATGGCCATGTTCCGGAAGCATTATCTCCTGATATTTCACTCACATGTATGGCAGGCATCCTCAGAGGTTGTGAGGTCTGTTGGAGACTAGGCAAGTGAGGAAGGAAGCAGTCAGGCTTTGAAGCTGCAAGGTTATTCAGTGCTAATCAAGGTGAACAGCTGTTCGGCATAAGGGGGTTGAACTGGATGGCCTTTGGGGGGTTCCCTTCCAGCTCTAGGAATTTATGAAGTTTTATAACCCTCTTCTTTTCAAGTTGAAAACAAAGCTAGAACTAACGTATTCCAGCCAAACCCCCGAGTGTATCCACCTCCTACCAACCCTCCTTTCCATATTCACACGTATCTGTTATATAGTCCTTTCCCAGGCTTGAAAAACCAGAGCACACCATTAAACCCATCCTCCTAACCAGATGGCCCTTATCATTTAGATCAGGGGTCCCCAAACTAAGGCCCGGGGGCCACATGCGGCCCATCGAAGCCATTTATCCGGCCCCCATGGCACAAAGGCAGAAGGGGGTTGGACTAAATGACCCAAGGGTTCTCCTCTTCTCATTATTATTATTATTATTATTATTATTATTATTATTATTATTATTAACATTGAGGCTGGGAGGCCATCTGTCAGGGGTGCTTTGCTTGTGCTTTTGGTGAACAAAGGCAGAAGGGGGTTGGACTCAATGGCCCAAAGGGTCTCTTCCAACCCTCTTTATTATTATTATTATTATTATTATTATTATTATTATTATTATTGACACAACAACATTGTATGACACAGCAAACAAGATAGATATGCTGGATTTCGTATCACAAAATCACAAGTCGAACACTTCCCAAGTGTCTAGGACTTTGTGATGTATTATTATTATTATTATTATTATTATTATTATTATGACACAGCAAACAAGATAGATATGCTGGATTTCGTATCACAAAATCACAAGTCGAACACTTCCCAAGTGTCTAGGACTTTGTGATGTATTATTATTATTATTATTATTATTATTATTATTATTATGACACAGCAAACAAGATAGATATGCTGGATTTCGTATCACAAAATCACAAGTCGAACACTTCCCAAGTGTCTAGGACTTTGTGATGTATTATTATTATTATTATTATTATTATTATTATTATTATTATTATTATTATTATTATTATGACACAGCAAACAAGATAGATATGCTGGATTTCATATCACAAAATCACAAGTCGAACACTTCCCAAGTGTCTAGGACTTTGTGATGTATTATTATTATTATTATTATTATTATTATTATTATTATGACACAGCAAACAAGATAGATATGCTGGATTTCGTATCACAAAATCACAAGTCGAACACTTCCCAAGTGTCTAGGACTTTGTGATGTATTATTATTATTATTATTATTATTATTATTATTATTATTATTATTATGACACAGCAAACAAGATAGATATGCTGGATTTCGTATCACAAAATCACAAGTCGAACACTTCCCAAGTGTCTAGGACTTTGTGATGTATTATTATTATTATTATTATTATTATTATTATTATTATGACACAGCAAACAAGATAGATATGCTGGATTTCGTATCACAAAATCACAAGTCGAACACTTCCCAAGTGTCTAGGACTTTGTGATGTATTATTATTATTATTATTATTATTATTATTATTATTATTATTATTATTATGACACAGCAAACAAGATAGATATGCTGGATTTCGTATCACAAAATCACAAGTCGAACACTTCCCAAGTGTCTAGGACGGTGTGATTTATGATTATTATTATTATTATTATTATTATTATTATTATGACACAGCAAACAAGATAGATATGCTGGATTTCGTATCACAAAATCACAAGTCGAACACTTCCCAAGTGTCTAGGACTTTGTGATGTATTATTATTATTATTATTATTATTATTATTATTATTATTATGATTATGATTATGACACAGCAAACAAGATAGATATGCTGGATTTCGTACCACAAAATCACAAGTCAAACACTTCCAAGTGTCTAGGACTGTGTGATGTATTTTCGGATGATGCACGCAGATCCCAGTAGGGTGGCCTTTTGCAGTTGGCAGATCGTGATTTTGTCAATGTCTATTGTTTCCAAATCCTGGCTGAGATCTTTTGGCACGGCACCCAATGTGCCGATCACCACTGGGACCACCTGTACTGGTTTTTATTATTATTATTATTATTATTATTATTATTATTATTATTATTATTATTATTGCTTGGTGGCCAACTATAGTCCGGCCCTCCAATGGTCCAAAGGATTGTGAACTGGACCCCTGATTTAGATTATCTCCCACCCCCCATTGCTCTGACGGGATATGAGTGCTGGGCTTTCACATCCTGACACCTCTGTTGGGAGGGCTTTGGTGGTGTCTTCTTACCTAGCAGAAGGGGGTGGACTGGATGGCCTTTGGGGGGGTCCCGTCTGATTCTATGACCTTTCCATCTTGGAAACGTGGAAGTTTTGCCCCAGTGCTTCCATGGCACCGATTGCAAAGCGAGACGCCTGGCCCTGTAATGCATATTGGCATCTGTCGGGAAGCGAGCGCCGTGTGTGGATATTGGATGTGACAAGATGATTTAAGAATTTGCTCGTTTTCCACCATGATCTCATTCGGGGTCGGGAGCGAAGGAGCGAGGCCTGTGTGCGAAAAGACACACAGATCCAGAACATCGGTCTCATCCGAGCAGGCCGGCATTGAGATTCCTTTCCACTCTCCCTTCCCTCCCTACTTAATTTTTAAAACCAACCCTGAGCCGTAGATTTAATTCCTCCTGACCTGGATTAATACGGCGGCTCTGCCAAACAGCGAGGCGAAAGGGATACGGATAGGAAGCATGGAATCAAACATAGAACGCTAAGGGTTGCAAGAGATCCAAGGGCCATCGAGGCCAACCCCATTCCGCCGGGCAGGAGGACACCATCAAAGCCCTCCCGACAAATGACCGGCAAGAAGCCTTTGACAGCACATAATACTGTAATAATAATAATAGTAATAATGATAATAACAAGAAAACTCATGACCATTCATCATTCACTGCACCCTCGCAGTGATGTTGACCGGCTATATCTGCCTAGAAGATCAGGGGGCAGAGGACTCTTACAAGTCAAACAAGCAGTCAAAGAAGAAGAACATGCCCTGGCAGAATATGGAAAGCAAAGTGAAGAACCTGCTTGGATTGAAGTCAAAAATCAGAAACTCCTCAAAGCACAGCAGACAAAAAACCAGTACAAGAAAACCGCACTACAAACTAGAGCTGACAGCTGGCACAACAAAACATTGCATGGAAAGTTCCTTGACAAAATTGAAGGAAAAGCTGATAAGGAGAAGACCTGGCTCTGGCTCATGAATGGGACCCTGAAGAAGGAGACAGAAGGCCTGATCCTTGCAGCCCAGGAGCAAGACATCAGAACAAAGGCCATTCAGGCCAAGATCGAAAAATCAGCTGATGACCCAAAATGCAGACTCTGCAAGGAAACCGACGAAACCATTGATCATATCTTCAGCTGCTGTAAGAAAATTGCACAGACAGACTACAAACAGAGGCACAACTGTGTGGCCCAAATGATTCATTGGAACTTATGCCTCAAGTACCACTTCCCAGCAGTAAAGAACTGGTGGGATCACAAACCTGCAAAAGTATTGGAAAATGAGCACACAAAGAGACTGTGGGACTTCCGAATCCAGACTGAAAAAGTTCTGGAACACAACACACCAGACATCACAGTTGTGGAAAAGAAAAAGGTTTGGATCATTGATGTTGCCATCCCAGGTGACAGTCGCATTGACGAAAAACAACAGGAAAAACTCAGCCGCTATCAGGACCTCAAGATGGAACTTCAAAGACTCTGGCAGAAACCAGTGCAGGTGGTCCCGGTGGTGATGGGCACACTGGGTGCCGTGCCAAAAGATCTCAGCCGGCATTTGGAAACAACACACATTGACAAAATTACGATCTGCCAGCTGCAAAAGGCCACCCTGCTGGGATCTGCGTGCATCATCCGAAAATACATCACACAGTCCTAGACACTTGGGAAGTGTTCGACTTGTGATTTTGTGATACGAAATCCAGCATATATATTGGGAATAATTGTGAGTTGTTGTTGTTGTTGTTGTTGTTGTTGTTGTTATTGGGAAATGTTCGACTTGTGATTTTGTGATACGAAATCCAGCATATATGTTGTGCCACCTTCAGCTCTAGCTTGTAGTGCGGTTTTCTTGTACTGGTTTTTTGTCTGCTGTGCTTTGAGGAGTTTCTGATTTTTAACTTCAATCCAAGCAGGTTCTTCACTTTGCTTTCCATCTTCTGCCAGGGCATGTTCTTCTTCTTTGACTGCTTGTTTTACTGTAAGAGTCCTCTGCCCCCTGATCTTCTAGGCAGATATAGTCGGTCAACATCACTGTGAGGGTGCAGGGAATGATGAATGGTCATGAGTTTTCTTGTTTTTCTGTCCAAATTGTCCAGTTCCATCTGTGTCCAGTTTATGATGCCAGCAGTATATCTTATGACAGGTATGGCCCAGGTGTTTATGGCCTTGATGGTGTTGCCTCCATTGAGCTTGCTTTTGAGAATTTTTCCGACCCTTTGTGTGTATTTGTTGCTGACCACAGTTTTCACATGTTCATGCTTGATGTTGTCCAGCTGTAATATGCCCAGATATTTATAGGCCTCTGGCTGGTGACACTTTATTGTTTGGCCATTAGGCATATTTATGCCCTCACTTTCCATGATTTTTTCCTTTCTTCAATGCCACTCTCGAACATTTGTCCAATGTTTCGTGGTGCCAGCTGTCAGCTCTAGTTTGTAGTGCGGTTTTCTTGTACTGGTTTGTTGTCTGCTGTGCTCATTTTCCAATCCTTTTGCAGGTTTGTGATCCCACCAGTTCTTTGCTGCTGGGAGGTGGTACTTGAGGCATAAGTTATTACTATTATATAAACCTTTGTTTTAACTTCTGTTTTATCATCTTCTTGTGTTTTAAACTTTGTATATTGTTTAATGCTGTTACTTTTGTAACGTTGTGAGCCGCCCCGAGTCCCTACGGGGAGATGGTGGCGGGGTATAAATAAAGTTTTATTATTATAAGTTCCAATGGATCATTTGGGCCACAGAGTTGTGCCTCTGTTTCTAGTCTGTCTGTGCGATTTTCTTACAGCAGCTGAGGATATGATCAATGGTTTCGCTGGTTTCCTTGCACAGTCTGCATTTTGGGTCATCAGCTGATTTTTCGATCTTGGCCTGAATTGCCTTTGTCCTGATGTCTTGCTCCTGGGCTGCAAGGATCAGGCCTTCTGTCTCCTTCTTCAGGGTCCCATTCGTGAGCCAGAGCCAGGTCTTCTCCTTATCAGCTTTTCCTTCCATTTTGTCAAGGAACTTTCCATGCAACAAGCCCTATGAGGAGCGGCTTAAAGAGCTGGGCATGTTTAGCCTGCAGAAGAGAAGGCTGAGAGGAGACATGATAGCCATGTACAAATATGTGAAGTCATAGGGAGGAGGGAGGGAGCTTGTTTTCTGCTGCCCTGCAGACTAGGACACGGAACAATGGCTTCAAACTACAGGAAAGGCGATTCCACCTGAACATCAGGAAGAACTTCCTCACAGTGAGAGCTGTTCGACAGTGGAACTCTCTCTCCCGGACTGTGGTGGAGGCTATTAAGCAGAGGCTGGATGGCCGTCGGGGGTGCTTTGAATGCGATTTCCTGCTTCTTAGCAGGAGGTTGGACTGGATGGCCCATGAGGTCTCTTCCAACTCTACTATTCTATGATTCTATCATATAATGTTTTGTTGTGCCAGCTGTCAGCTCTAGTTTGTAGTGCGGTTTTCTTGTACTGGTTTGTTGTCTGCTGTGCTTTGAGGAGTTTCTGATTTTTGACTTCAATCAAAGCAGGTTCTTCACTTTGCTTTACATATTCTTTCCATGCAATGTTTTGTTATTATTTTTCTTCAATTTTGTCAAGGAACTTTCCATGCAATGTTTTGTTGTGCCAGCTGTCAGCTCTAGTTTGTAGTGCGGTTTTCTTGTACTGGTTTGTTGTCTGCTGTGCTTCAAGGAGTTTGTGATTTTTGACTTCAATCAAAGCAGGTTCTTCACTTTGCTTTACATATTCTTTCCATGCAATGTTTTGTTATTATTTTGTTATTATTTTCCTTCAATTTTGTCAAGGAACTTTCCATGCAGTGTTTTGTTGTGCCAGCTGTCAGCTCTAGTTTGTAGTGCGGTTTTCTTGTACTGGTTTGTTGTCTGCTGTGCTTTGAGGAGTTTCTGATTTTTGACTTCAATCAAAGCGGGTTCTTCACTTTGCTTTACATATTCTTTCCATGCAATGTTTTGTTATTATTTTGTTATTGTTTTCCTTCAATTTTGTCAAGGAACTTTCCATGCAGTGTTTTGTTGTGCCAGCTGTCAGCTCTAGTTTGTAGTGCGGTTTTCTTGTACTGGTTTGTTGTCTGCTGTGCTTCGAGGAGTTTCTGATTTTTGACTTCAATCAAAGCGGGTTCGTCACTTTGCTTTACATATTCTGTCGTATTCTGTTAGAATCGTGGGAGTTGAAGTCCAAAACACCTGGAGGGGCGAGGTCCGCCTGGTATAGATGATGCGAATCTAATGCGCACCCGAATTTTTGCAAGGTAATTTCGCTCCCAAAGAGGTGAGCATTAGATTCGAGTCAATAGGGTGAGTGTGGGTGTATCTCCAAAAAAGGGGGGGAAAGGTATGGATGGATAAGAGGGTAAGGATGGATAGAGTTCCACCTTCCTCTGCGTTCTCTTTCTCTCTCTCTTTCCTGGCCTTGATCCCTCCCTCTCTTCCTCTCTCCCTCCCTCTCTCTCCAAGGTAGCGCCTTCCTCTAATTGTGATCTGGCCAGCTGTGTTTCAGCACCCAGGACAGCTCCGAACAATGGGGCAGCCCTGGAGAAAGCCAAGGGACCGTCCTCAAATTCGTCAACCGGGGAAAGGACGGATGAGAAAGAGGAGCCGAGAGAGGGCGGAAGAGAGAAAGAGGAAGGAAGAAAGGAAGGCAGAAAGAGAGGAGGAAAGAGAGGAGGAAATAAAGGAAGATGCTCGGTAGATGCAGGGAACACCGTAGATGGAGCATATCTGGATTTCAGGAAGGCCTTCCTTCAACCAAGTCCCTCATGATCTTCTCATAGAATCATAGAATAGTAGAGTTGGAAGGAAACGAGTCCAATGTGGACTAGGCAAAACTATGGTTAGGTGGATCTGGAATTGGTAAATCCCAATGTTTCCTCTTCGTCCTGGAAGGAAGTGAGGAGCGTCGTGCCGTATTTATTGTTTACTACAAGGGTCCTCAAACTTTACAAGTGGAGGACCGATTCACAGTCCCTCGGACTGTTGGGGGGCCGGACTAGGATGAAATAGTCCAAAACTAGGATTGTTGTTGTGTGCCTTCAAGACGTTTCAGACTTAGGTCAACCCTAACATAAGACCAAAGAGACCTCCAAAGACCATCTAGATGGTCTCATAAGACCATTGGTAAGGAAAGGGACCCTAAAAGGCCATCTAGATGATCTCATCAGGCCATCAGAAGACCATAGATAAGGAAAGGGACCTTCAAAGACCATCTAGATGGTCTCATAAGACCATTGGTAAGGAAAGGGACCCTCAAAGGCCATCTAGATGATCTCATCAGGCCATCAGAAGACCATAGATAAGGAAAGGGACCCTCAAAGACCATCTAGATGGTCTCATAAGACCATTGGTAAGGAAAGGGACCCTCAAAGGCCATCTAGATGATCTCATCAGGCCATCAGAAGACCATAGATAAGGAAAGGGACCCTCAAAGACCATCTAGATGATCTCATCAGGCCATCAGAAGACCATAGATAAGGAAAGGGACCCTCAAAGGCCATCTAGATGATCTCATCAGGCCATCAGAAGACCATAGATAAGGAAAGGGACCCTCAAAGACCATCTAGATGGTCTCATAAGACCATTGGTAAGGAAAGGGACCCTCAAAGGCCATCTAGATGATCTCATCAGGCCATCAGAAGACCATAGATAAGGAAAGGGACCTTCAAAGACCATCTAGATGGTCTCATAAGACCATTGGTAAGGAAAGGGACCCTCAAAGGCCATCTAGATGATCTCATCAGGCCATCAGAAGACCATAGATAAGGAAAGGGACCTCAAAGACCATCTAGATGATCTCATCAGGCCATCAGAAGACCATAGATAAGGAAAGGGACCTTCAAAGACCATCTAGATGGTCTCATAAGACCATAGGTAAGGAAAGGTGCCCCCAAAGGACAACTAGACAATCTCATTAAACCATAGATAAGGAAAGGGACCTTCAAAGATCATCTAGACGGTTTCATAGGACCATAGGTATGGAAAGTGACCTCCAAAAGCCATCTAGATGGTCTCATAAGCCCGTAGCTAAGCAAAGAGACCTTCAAAGACCAGGTAGACTTAGGTCAACCTTAAGTCTAAAATTTAGGACAGGGGCCAGGTAAATGACCTTGGGGGGCCGCATCTGGCCCATGGGCCTTAGTTTGGGGACTAATCCAAGCTAAACGGGCCGGCAGAAACTTGGATAAGCGAATATGTTGGATAATAAGGAGGCATTAAGGAAAAGCCTATTAAACATCAAATTAGGCTATGATTTTACAAATTAAGCACCAAAACATCATGTTAAACCACAAATTTGACAGAAAAAGTAATTCAATATGCAGTAATGCTTTGTAGTAATTACTGTATTTATGAATTTAGCACCAAAATATCACGATGTATTGAAAACATTGACTACAAAAATGTATTGGATAATCCAGAACCTTGGATAAGCGAGTGTTGGATAAGTGAGACCCTACTGTATTTACATTACGTTGTCAAAGGCTTTCATGGCCGGAATCACAGGGTTGTTCTGTGTTTTCCGGGCTGTCTGGCCATGTCTCCAGAAGCATTCTCTCCTGACGTTTCGCCCACATCTATGGCAGGCATCCTCCGAGGTTGTGAGGCCTGTTGGACCTCTTGCCTAGTTTCCAACAGACCTCACAACCTCTGAGGATGCCTGCCATAGATGTGGGCGAAATGTCAGGAGAGAGTGCTTCTGGAGACATGGAGATATATTCCTCACAACCTCTGAGGATGCCTGCCATAGATGTGGGCAAAACGTCAGGAGAGAGTGCTTCTGGAGACATGGAGATATATTCCTCACAACCTCTGAGGATGCCTGCCATAGATGTGGGCGAAATGTCAGGAGAGAATGCTTCTGGAGACATGGAGATATATTCCTCACAACCTCTGAGGATGCCTGCCATAGATGTGGGCGAAACGTCAGGAGAGAATGCTTCCGGAGACATGGAGATATATTCCTCACAACCTCTGAGGATGCCTGCCATAGATGTGGGCGAAACGTCAGGAGAGAATGCTTCTGGAGACATGGAGATATATTCCTCACAACCTCTGAGGATGCCTGCTATAGATGTGGGCGAAACGTCAGGAGAGAATGCTTCTGGAGACATGGAGATATATTCCTCACAACCTCTGAGGATGCCTGCCATAGATGTGGGCGAAACGTCAGGAGAGAATGCTTCTGGAACATGGACATATATTCCTCACAACCTCTGAGGATGCCTGCCATAGATGTGGGCGAAACATCAGGAGAGAATGCTTCTGGGGACATGGCCATAGGTCAAGGTCAAGGTCAAGATTTTCCCCTGACATTAAGTCCAGTCATGTCTGACTCGTCTCCATTTCTAAGCCGAAGAGCTGGCGTTGTCCGTAGACACCTCCAAGGTCATGTGGCCGGCATGACTGCATGGAGCGCAGTACCTATCGATCTACTCACATTTCGCCCACATCTATTTACATTGCGATTCGTAACAGGAGCAAAACGACAGTGACGAATTAGCAACGGAAATAATTTTCTGGTTGGGGGCTTTCATGGCCGGAATCACAGGGTTGTTGTGCGTTTTCCAGCTGTGTGGCCATGTCTCCGGAAGCATTCTCTCCTGACGTTTCGCCCACATCTATTTACATTGCGATTCGTAACAGGAGCAAAACGACAGTGACGAATTAGCAACGGAAATAATTTTCTGGTTGGGGATCACCACGACATGAGGAACTGTATTTCAGGGGCATTAGGAAGTTTGCGAACTATGGATCTGAAGCGGTATGGAAGTGGGATAACTGCAAAGTGTGGACACGCAGCTGTGGAAATCCTGGGCTGTGTTTTGCAGTTTCCGAAGTTTTTGAAATGTGAGCGAATGGGGTTCGTCATTTTAGCGTGAACTCGTTCCGCTCTTCCTTTGACGAAGGGGTATTTTTATCTGTATCTGTATTTATATCTATTATCTCTAGACGGAGGGAGATCATTGCCTCTCCCTTCCCGGTTTCAAAGCTCAGCCTTTGAGATACGTTCTGGGCCAGCGCCTTTTAAATTACACCCTATTTTTAATCACTCTTTTTATGCCCAGAGCACGAGCAAAACGGAGGACGAGGGAAATCAGGGCCTTTTAGACTTATCAGTTTCCTTAATGTTACCGTAATCCTTTCGTTCAAGACGCAGTAATGCTACGTAGT
>NW_026943825.1:13614089-13629089 GCF_035594765.1 Anolis carolinensis | reverse complement strand
ATTATTATAAATGTCTCCTGTGTCTATATAACAATATACTGTATATACCCGAGTATAAGCCTAGTTTTTCAGCCCTTTTTTTTTAAGACTGAAAAAGCCTCCCTTGGCTTATACTCGGGTAAGGATCCTGGTTGGCTTATATTTGGGTCAGCTTATCCTCGAGAATATATGGTACATTTATTATTTTTTCTCTATTATTATTGGTATTATTGCATTTATTATTTTTCTCTGTTATTGTTGCTACTATTACATTTATTTTATTCTATTTTTATTATTATAATATTTATTATTTTACTCTATTACTACATGTATTATTTTCCTGTATTTATTATTATTATTGTTACATGTATCTTATTGTTATTTTTATTGCATTTATTATATTACTCTATTATTACATTTATTATTTTACTGCCTTTATTATTATTATTATTACATGTATTATTTTACTCTATTATTATTAAAAGGATACATAAGCACATTTACATTGAAGAAGATGAGAATAATAATTGGATCAGAGTTGGACAGTCTTATCTTAAATCTGAGCTTGATGTAAATATTCAAAAACATTTAACCTACTGATGCCTCAATTAATGTAATTTTTTGGTATTTATCTATTTTTATTTCTGAAATTTCCCACCCTCGGCTGATACTTGAGTCAATGATTTCCCAGTTTTTTTGTGGTAAAATTAGATGCCTCGGCTTATATTCAGGTCGGCTTATATTCGAATATATACGGTAATCATATATAATACTCATATTATACTATACTAATAATATAATATTTTGTGTTGTCGAAGGCTTTCATGGCCGGGATCACAGGGTTGTTGTATGTCTTTCGGGCTGTGTGGCCATGTTCCAGAAGCATTCTCTCCTGACGTTTCGCCCAGGATCCATACCTCACAGCCTTTGAGGATGCCTGCCATAGGTGTGGGCGAAACGTCAGGAGAGAATGCTTCTGGAACATGGCCACACAGCCCGAAAGACATACAACAACCCATATAATATATTGTTTGTACATATAATATTGATAACAATATTACAATGCAATACAATATAATAATACACTATTATAATGGTATATTTATATTACATGTAATATTAGTAATAACATTGCAATATAGTGGTATAGTACAATATAGTAATATATATAGTGCTTATATTGTGCTATACTAATAATATAATATATTGTATGTATATATAACTTGTAAGCCACCCTGAGACCCCTTCGGGGTGAGAAGGTTGGGATATAAATGTCGCTAATAATAATAATAATAATAATAATAATAATAATAAGCCCTCGGTGGTGCAGTGTGTTAAAGCACTGAGCTGCTGAACTTGCAGACCAAAAAGGTCCCAGGTTCGAATCCGGGGAGTGGAGTGAGCGCCCGCTGTTAGCCCCAGCTTCTGCCAACCTAGCAGTTCGAAAACATGCAAATGTGAGTAGATCAATAGGTACTGCTCCAGCGGGAAGGTAATGGCGCTCCATGCAGATGTTGGAGGTATCTATTATTAGGTCTCAAACTCCATTAATTAGAGTTTAATTAACTCTAGAGTTCTGCCAGGGCAGTTCAAGTGGTTGGTTGAGTATGTTTTTATTGTATTTTATATACCTTGTTTTTAAATGTTTACATATTTAAAATGCATTTAGATACTGAATTTTATGCTGCATTACTTCAAGTCCCTTCAGGGAGATGGGGCAGGAAAATAATAATAATAATAATTATCATCATCATCATCATCATCATCACTATATTATATTTTATTATGACACAGCATTATTATTATTATTATTACTATTATATTATAATATAATATATATAATATAATATTATTATTACTACTACTGCGAGGGTTGAATGAAAAGTAATGCCTCCACCTTCGTAACTCGGCTTTTACAGTTCTCCAGAATCATTTTGTTGTTATTCTCCTTATCAGTTTTTCCTTCAATTTTGTCAAGGAACTTTCCATGCAGTGTTTTGTGCTGCCAGCTGTCAGCTCTAGTTTGTAGTGCGGTTTTCTTGTACTGGTTTTTTGTCTGCTGTGCTTTGCGGAGTTTCTGATTTTTGACTTGCACAGTGTGCATTTTGGGTCATCAGCTGATTTTTCGATCTTGGCCACATAGTTGTGCCTCTGTTTGTAGTCAGTCTGTGCGATTTTCTTACATCAGCTGAGGATATGATCAATGGTTTCGTCGGCTTCCTTGCACAGTCTGTATATTATTATTTTATTATTATTTCATACACAACAAGATTAGTACACAGCAAACAAGATCACAATGCTAGCTTTTCTATTGAATCACATGTCGGACACTTCCCAAGTGTCTAGTACTATGTAATGTATCGGCAAACAATGCGTGCAGATCTGATTTATTATTATTATTATTATTATTATTATTATTATTATTATTATTATTATGACACAGCAAACAAGATAGACATGCTGGATTTCGTATCACAAAATCACAAGTCGAACACTTCCCAAGTGTCTAGGACTGTGTGATGTATTATTATTATTATTATTATTATTATTATTATTATTATTATTATTATTGTGTGACACAGCAAACAAGACAGATATGCTGGATTTCATATCACAAAATCACAAGTCGAACACTTCCCAAGTGTCTAGGACTGTGTGATGTATTTTCGGATGATGCGTGCACATCCCAGTCGGGTGGCCTTTTGCAGTTGGCAGATCGTAATTTTGTCAATGTCTATTGTTTCCAAATGCCGGCTGAGATCTTTTGGCACGGCACCCAGTGTGCCCATCACCACCGGGACCACCTGCACTGGTTTCTGCCAGAGTCTTTGAAGTTCAATCTTGAGGTCCTGATAGCGGCCGAGTTTTTCCTGTTGTTTTTCGTCAATGCGACTGTCACCTGGGATGGCAACATCAATGATCCAAACCTTGTTCTTTTCCACAACTGTGATGTCTGGTGTGTTGTGTTCCAGAACTTTGTCAGTCTGGATTCGGAAGTCCCACAGTATCTTTGCGTGCTCATTTTGCAGTACTTTTGCAGGTTTGTGATCCCACCAGTTCTTTGCTGCTGGGAGGTGGTACTTGAGGCATAAGTTCCAATGAATCATTTGGGCCACATAGTTGTGCCTCTGTTTGTAGTCTGTCTGTGCGATTTTCTTACAGCAGCTGAGGATATGATCCATGGTTTCGTTGGTTTCCTTGCACAGTCTGCATTTTGGGTCATCAGCTGATTTTTCGATCTTGGCCTGAATGGCCTTTGTCCTGATGTCTTGCTCCTGGGCTGCAAGGATCAGGCCTTCTGTCTCCTTCCTTCTTCAGGGTCCCATTCGTGAGCCAGAGCCAGGTCTTCTCCTTATCAGCTTTTCATAGAATCATAGAATCATAGAACAGTAAGAGTTGGAAGAGACCTCATGGGCCATCCAGTCCAACCAAGAAGCAGGAAATCGCATTCAAAGCACCCCCCGACAGATGGCCATCCATCCTCTGTTTAAAAGCATCCAAAGAAGGAGCCTCCACAACAGTCTGGGAGAGAGAGTTCCACTGCCGAACAGTTCTTTTCCTTCAGTTTTGTCAAGGAACTTTCCATGCAATGTTTTGTTGTGCCAGCTGTCAGCTCTAGTTTGTAGTGCGGCTTTCTTGTACTGATTCTACTCTAGTTTGTAGTGCGGTTTTCTTGTACTGATTCTGCTCTAGTTTGTAGTGCGGTTTTCTTGTACTGATTCTACTCTAGTTTGTAGTGCGGTTTTCTTGTACTGATTCTACTCTAGTTTGTAGTGCGGTTTTCTTGTACTGATTCTACTCTAGTTTGTAGTGCGGTTTTCTTGTACTGATTCTACTCTAGTTTGTAGTGCGGTTTTCTTGTACTGATTCTGCTCTAGTTTGTAGTGCGGTTTTCTTGTACTGATTCTACTCTAGTTTGTAGTGCGGTTTTCTTGTACTGATTCTACTCTAGTTTGTAGTGCGGTTTTCTTGTACTGATTCTACTCTAGTTTGTAGTGCGGTTTTCTTGTACTGATTCTACTCTAGTTTGTAGTGCGGTTTTCTTGTACTGATTCTACTCTAGTTTGTAGTGCGGTTTTCTTGTACTGATTCTGCTCTAGTTTGTAGTGCGGTTTTCTTGTACTGGTTTTTTGTCTGCTGTGCTTTGAGCAGTTTCTGATTTTTGACTTCAATCACAGCAGGTTCTTCACTTTGCTTGACATATTCTGCCAGGGCATGTTCTTCTTCTTAATTATTCTTAATATGTTCTTAATAATATATACGTTTTTAAGGTTTTATAATGTGTTTTAACGATGTTATTAATATATCTGTTACTGTTTTGTTTTTATGATTGTATTCAGGGCATTAAATTTTGCCAATTTTTGTAAGCCGCCCTGAGTCCCTTCGGGCGGGATATAAATGTTGCAAATAAATAAATAAATAAATAAATAAATTCTTCTTCTTTATAAATTATTATTATTATTATTATTATTATTATTATTATGTTTCTAACTCCATTAGTGTGACACACCCAATGCTGGATTCCCTGCTAAAATGCACACCCGCAGTCTCCCTTAGTCTCGAGCCAGGGCAGTTCAAGTGGGATCAAACTGCAATAACCCTCCAGTGCAGATGCACTCGCAAAGCCTTCTCTTTCATCCCCGGCGCTCTCTGCTCTTCTTCCCTGAGCTGGCACTTTGCAGCCGGTCCCTTGCTCTGACATGATTCTTAGTCAGGGGAAAAGCAGGGCGGTCTCTGTATGTGAGTGTGCCTGGTGTGTGTGTGTGTGTGTGTTGCAAGGGTTTTGTTGGTAAAGAGAAAAGATTGGAAGCCCAGTGCAAGATCCATTGAAGGCAAGGGAGGATCAGCTGCAAAAAGAAAAGGGCTGAGCTGGAGGTGGGGCTGGGGGGGAGGGAAGGAAGAAAGAAAGAAGGAAAGAAAGAAAGAAAGAAAGAACAAAAGGCATATTTCCAAATATATATATATATATATATATATATATATATATATATATCATATATATGTGTATATGTATATATAATTCCGAAGCAATGAATCCGTAACGAAGAAAGCAACACTGGACATATTCGCACCAAGGGAAACCAAGAAACCTTCAAGAACCCATCGTTAATCAATCAACTTATTGATTAATACCGATTAATTGGAAGAATTGGGATGAAGGATCATCGTCGGCAGGAGAGACCGGATTGGCAGAGTATCTTTTTAAATATTTTTTAATATATATATCGAAATAGACTATACATATATATATATATATATCGGCATCTATATTTTGAAACGTAAGCAAAGAAGACATTTCTTTTTTAAAAATATTAATTATTATTATTAATTTGGAGAAGAAGAGGGAGAAGAAGATGCTGCTCCATTGAAGCCGGAGGGGGATTTTGGATCTCTTTGTCTCCTTCTGAGACTGTCCAGCATCCCGTCTTTGTTTTATTTTTTGGGGAAAAAGGGATCTGGCCATTCTGAATCCGAGGCTCGCCCCAGTTTCTCCCTCCCAGTTTTGGACCAATGAAGGAACCGGACGCTATCAAACTTTTCATCGGACAGATCCCCCGGAATTTGGAAGAGAAGGACCTCAAGCCCATCTTTGAGCAGTTCGGGAAGATCTACGAGCTGACCGTCATTAAGGACAAATACACGGGGATGCACAAAGGTGAGCGGGGTTGGTGTGCCAGAACGAACAAAAGCTTCCTATGGCTTCGCTCCAGAAATATGGGGAGTTGGAAGATACAGAGGAGATACAGAGAGGTTCATGAGATAGGTGGGTGGGTGGATGGGTAGATAGGCAGGGGTAGTTGTATGAATATTGTATATTGTATGCCGCTTTGAATCCCAGCCACAGGAGAAAAGTGGGATAGAAATGAATTATTATTATTATTATTATTATTAATTATTATTATTATCAATAATAATAATAATAATAATAATAATGGAAGGAAATACAGAGAGGTTCATGAGATAGATAGGTGGGTGGATGGGTAGATGGGCAGGGGTAGTTGTATGAATATTGTATATTGTACGCCGCTTTGAATCCCAGCCACAGGAGAAAAGTGGGATAGAAATGAATTATTATTATTATTATTATTATTATTATTATTATTATTATTATTTATTAATAATAATAATAATAATAATAATAATAATAATAATAATAATAATAATAATAATAATGGAAGGAAATACAGAGAGGTTCATGAGATAGGTAGGTGGGTGGGTAGATGGGCAGGGGTAGTTGTATGAATATTGTATATTGTATGCCGCTTTGAATCCCAGCCACAGGAGAAAAGTGGGATAGAAATGAATTATTATTATTATTATTAATTATTATTATCAATAATAATAATAATAATAATAATAATAATGGAAGGAAATACAGAGAGGTTCATGAGATAGGTAGGTGGGTAGGGGTAGTTGTGTGAATTTTGTATATTGTACGCTGCTTTGAATCCCAGCCACAAGAGAAAAGTGGGATAGAAATGAATTATTATTATTATTTATTAATAATAATAATAATAATAATAATAATAATAATAATAATGGAAGGAAATACAGAGAGGTTCATGAGATAAATAGGTGGGTGGATGGGTAGATGGGTAGGGGTAGTTGTGTGAATGTTGTATATTGTACGCCGCTTTGAATCCCAGCCACAGGAGAAAAGTGGGATAGAAATGAATTATTATTATTATTATTATTATTATTATTATTATTAATTATTATTATTAATAATAATAATAATGGAAGGAAATACAGAGAGGTTCATGAGATAAATAGGTGGGTGGATGGGTAGATGGGCAGGGGTAGTTGTGTGAATGTTGTATATTGTACGCCGCTTTGAATCCCAGCCACAAGGGATAGAAATGAATTATTATTATTATTATTATGTTGTATCTTGTACAACATATGTTGTATCTTGTATGCCGATTTGAATCCCAGCCACAAGGGATAGAAATGTATTATTATTATTATTATTATTATTATTATTATTATTATTATTAATGGAAGGAAATACAGAGAGGTTCATGAGATAGGTAGGTGGGTGGGTAGATGGGTAGGGGTAGTTGTATGAATATTGTATATTGTACGCCACTTTGAATCCCAGCCACAAGAGAAAAGTGGGATAGAAATGAATTATTATTATTATTATTATTATTATTATTATTAATAATAATAATAATAAATGGAAGGAAATACAGAGAGGTTCATGAGATAGGTAGGTGGGTGGGTAGGTGGGTAGGGGTAGTTGTGTGAATTTTGTATATTGTACGCCACTTTGAATCCCAGCCACAAGAGAAAAGTGGGATAGAAATGAATTATTATTATTATTATTATTATTAATTATTAATTATTATTATTAATAATAATAATGGAAGGAAATACAGAGAGGTTCATGAGATAGGTGGGTGGGTAGGTGGGTAGGGGTAATTGTGTGAATTTTGTATATTGTACGCTGCTTTGAATCCCAGCCACAAGAGAAAAGTGGGATAGAAATGAATTATTATTATTATTAATTAATAATAATAATAATAATAATAATAATAATAATAATAATGGAAAGAAATACAGAGAGGTTCTTGAGATAGATAGGTGGGTGGGTAGGTGGGTAGGGGTAGTTGTGTGAATGTTGTATATTGTACGCCGCTTTGAATCCCAGCCACAGGAGAAAAGTGGGATAGAAATGAATTATTATTATTATTAATTATTATTATTAATAATAATAATAATAATAATAATAATGGAAGGAAATACAGAGAGGTTCATGAGATAAATAGGTGGGTGGATGGGTAGATGGGCAGGGGTAGTTGTGTGAATGTTGTATATTGTACGCCGCTTTGAATCCCAGCCACAAGGGATAGAAATGTATTATTATTATTATTATTATTATTATTATTATTAATGGAAGGAAATACAGAGAGGTTCATGAGATAGGTGGGTAGGTGGGTAGGTGGGTAGGTGGGTAGGGGTAGTTGTGTGAATTTTGTATATTGTACGCCGCTTTGAATCCCAGCCACAGGAGAAAAGTGGGATAGAAATGAATTATTATTATTATTATTATTATTATTATTATTATTATTATTAATTACTATAATCAATAATAATAATAATAATAATAATAATAATAATAATAATAATAATAATGGAAGGAAATACAGAGAGGTTCATGAGATAGTTAGGTGGGTGGGTAGATGGGTAGGGGTAGTTGTATGAATTTTGTATATTGTACTCCACTTTGAATCCCAGCCGCAAAGGATAGAAATGAATTATTACTATTATTATGTTGTATCTTGTACGCCGCTTTGAATCCCAGCCACAAGGAATAGAAAAGTATTATTATTATTAATATTAATAATAATAATAATAATAATAATAATGGAAAGAAATACAGAGAGGTTCATGAGATAGGTAGGTGGATGGGTAGGGGTAGTTGTATGAATGTTGTATCTTGTACGCCACTTTGAATCCCAGCCACAAGGGATAGAAATGAATTATTATTATTTTTATTATTATTATTAATTATTAATGGAAGGAAATACAGAGAGGTTCATGAGATAGATAGGTGGGTGGGTAGGGGTAGTTGTATGAATGCTTTGAATCCCAGCCACAAGGGATAGAAATGAATTATTATTATTATTATTATTATTATTATTAATAATAATAATAATGGAAGGAAATACAGAGAGGTTCATGAGATAGATAGGTGGGTGGGTAGGGGTAGTTGTATGAATGCTTTGAATCCCAGCCACAAGGGATAGAAGTGTATTATTATTAATAATAATAATAATAATAATAATAATAATAATGGAAGGAAATACAGAGAGGTTCATGAGATAGGTAGGTGGGTAAGTGTAGTTGTATGAATTTTGTATGTTGTACACCGCTTTGTATCCCAACCACAAGAGAAAAGTAGGATAGAAATGAATTAATAATAATAATAATAATAATAATAATAATAATAATGACAACTAAATAATATAATAATAATATAATAATAGTAATAATAATAATAATAATAATAATAATAATAATAATAATGACAAAATAATATAATAATAGCAATAATACTAATAACAGCAATGATAATAAGTACATGGATGGATGAATAAATGAATTGATGGGTAGGTAGTAGGTAAATGGATGGATAGATGGATAGATAGGTTGGTAAGTGGGTGGATGGATGGATGGATAGGTAGTTGGGTGAATATATAGGTGGATGTTTGGATAGATAGGTAGGTAGGTAGGTAGGTGGGTGGGTAGATGGATGGATAAGTAGTTGGATATATAGGCAGGCAGGTAGGTAAATGAATAGCTAGGTAGATGGATAGATGGATAAGTAGGTAGGTAGGTAGGTGAGTGGATGGATGGATGGATAAGTAGTTGGGTATATAGGTAGGTAGGTAGATGGATAGGTACTTAGGTAGATGGATTGATGGATAGGTAGGTATTTAGGTGAATATATAGGTGGATGGTTGGATAGATAGGTAGATAGGTGGGTAGATGGATGGATTGATAAGTAGGTAGATAGGTGAGTAGATGGATGGATGGATGGATAAGTAGTTGTGTATATAGGTAGGTAGGTAGGTAGATGGATAGGTACTTAGGTAGATGGATTGATGGATAGGTAGGTATTTAGGTGAATATATAGGTGGATGGATAGATAGGTAGATAGGTGGGTAGATGGATGGATTGATAAGTAGGTAGATAGGTGAGTAGATGGATGGATGGATGGATGGATAAGTAGTTGTGTATATAGGTAGGTAGGTAGGTAGGTAGGTAGATGGATAGGTACTTAGGTAGATGGATTGATGGATAGGTATTTGGGTGAATATATAGGTGGATGGTTGGATAGATAGGTAGGTAGATGGGTGGATGGATGGATTGATAAGTAGGTAGGTGGGTGAGTAGATGGGTGAATGGATGGATAAGTAGTTGGGTATATAGGTAGGTACGTAGATGGATAGGTAGGTAGTTAAATTGATAGGTAGGTAGATGGATTGATGGATAGGTAGGTAGTTGGGTGAATATATAAGTGAATGGTTGGATAGGTAGGTAGGTAGGTGGGTAGATGGATGGATTGATAAGTACGTAGGTAGGTGAGTAGATGGATGGATGGATGAGTAGTTGGGTATATAGGTAGGTATGTAGGTAGATGGACAGGTAGGTAGTTAGATAGGTACTTAGGTAGATGGATTGATGGATAGGTAGGTAGTTGGGTGAATATATAGGTGGATGGTTGGATAGATAGGTAGGAAAGTGGGTAGATGGATGGATTGATAAGAAGTCGGCTATATAGGTAGGTAAATAAATGAATAGCCAGGTAGATGGATAGGTAGGTGGGTAGATGGATAAATAAGTAGTTGGGTATATAGGTAGGTAGATAAATGAATAGATAGGTGGATGGATAAGCAAGTGATTAGATGAGTAGGTGGGTGGATGGATAGGCAGTGGGGTACATAGATAGGTAGTAGATAGGTGGTTGGATGGATAGGTAGGTAGGTAAGTAAATGGATGGATAGATAGATGAATAGATCGGTCATTGTAAACGTGGAGATTGATGAAAAGATAGGTAGGTGGGAAAATGGATATAAAGGTAGTTGAGTAAAAGGATAGATAGGTAGTTCGGTAAATGGATGGACAGATAAATAAATAGGTAGTTGGGTAAATAGAGGGATTGACATGTAGTTAAGTAAGTAAATGGACGGATGACTAGAGAGAGAGAGAGAGAGAGTTGGTTGTTTGGCCAGATTTCTTATTTCTGTAGCCAAATGTATAGGTTTATGGTGTAATGCGAACCTGGGAGCCTCCTGTTGTTGTTGTTGTTATTATTATTATTAATAATATTAATATTAATATTAATAATAATCTCCTGTTACTATCATCATCATCATCATCATCATCATCATCACCACCTCACTTTTATCTCTTGATTGAGATGCAACTTGGCCTACATTTTGCACTTCGCGCATGCTCAGGAAGGGGTTCCGGGGTCAGCTGCTGTTTACCTTGCCTGTTTGAGGCAAGCACAAGGATGAAAGCCGAATCCCGTTTTTCCGAGCTTTTATTTCATTGCATATGGTTGGAATTTGACGCCACTTGTGCAGACGATAATAACAATTAGAATACAATAGACTACGACAATATTGTGATATTATTTGTATTCGTTTCCCGTTCCTTCTTATGGCAGGCAGGGCACAACATGGTCCCAAATACATTGTGATGACACCGTCACAATATGCATGGCGGAAGGATTAAAACACAATACAAATACATATATTAAAATACAAATAGAATGTGTTTGAAGTTAACTGGAGAGTCCTGATGGAAGATATAGTTTAATAAAATATTATAATGTACTAGCTGTGTCCGGCCACGTGTTGCTGTGGTGTAGTTTGTTGGTATGGAAAATAAAGTAATGAGAAGCAGCCAGCTTGAATTGTACTGAATAGTCTTGCAGCTTAAAAGCCTGGCCCCTTTTTACATAAGGGCATGTTTGTTTGTTTTTTGATGGTCACTCCTTGGAAAGTGATTAGTTGTGGCGTAGTGGACTAAAGCCTCGTGACTTGAAGGTTGGATTGCTGACATGAAAGCTGCCACGTTCGAATCCCACTCGGGGAGAGCGTGGATGAGCTCCCTCTGTCAGCTCCAGCTCCATGCAGGGACATGAGAGAAGCCTCCCACAAGGATGGTAAAAACATCAAAAACATCCGGCCGTCCCCTGAGCAACGTCCCTGCAGACGGCCAATTCTCTCACTCCAGAAGTGACTCAAGTTGCTCCTGACATGAAAAAAAAATGTTTTGTGGCAAAATTTGGTGTGATTTGGCCCAATGGTTTTGTTGTTAACTCGGTCCTGATTATGCACATTACATTTTAATATATATAGATAATAATAATAATAATAAATAATGCAGACTGTGCAAGGAAACCGACAAAACCATTGATCATATCCTCAGCTGCTGTAAGAAAATTGCACAGACAGACTACAAACAGAGGCATAACTATGTGGCAGAGGACACTTACAAGGAAAACAAGCAGTCAAAGAAGAGGAACATGCCCTGGCAGATTATGTAAAGCAAAGTGAAGAACCTGCTTTGATTGAAGTCAAAAATCAGAAACTCCTCAAAGCACAGCAGACAAAAAACCAGTACAAGAAAACCGCACTACAAACTAGAGCTGACAGCTGGCACAACAAAACATTGCATGGAAAGTTCCTTGACAAAATTGAAAGAAAAGCTGATAAGGAGAAGACCTGGCTCTGGCTCACGAATGGGACCCTGAAGAAGGAGACAGAAGGCCTGATCCTTGCAGCCCAGGAGCAAGACATCAGAACAAAGGCAATTCAGGCCAAGATCGAAAAATCAGCTGATGACCCAAAATGCAGACTGTGCAAGGAAACCAGCGAAACCATTGATCATATCCTCAGCTGCTGTAAGAAAATCGCACAGACAGACTACAAACAGAGGCACGACTATGTGGCCGAAATGATCCATTGGAACGTATGCCTCAAGTACCACCTCCCAGCAGCAAAGAACTGGTGGGATCACAAACCTGCAAAAGTATTGGAAAATGAGCAGGCAAAGATACTGTGGGACTTCCGAATCCAGACGGACAAAGTTCTGGAACACAACACACCAGACATCACAGTTGTGGAAAAGAAAAAGGTCTGGATCATTGATCTCGCCATCCCAGGTGAAAAACAACAGAAAAAACTCAGCCGCTATGAGCACCTCATGATGGAACTTCAAAGACTCTGGCAGAAACCAGTGCAGGTGGTCCCGGTGGTGATGGGCACACTGGATGCCGTGCCAAAAGATCTCAGCCGACATTTGGAAACAATAGACATTGACAAAATCACGATCTGCCAACTGCAAAAGGCCACCCAACTGGGATCTGCGCGTATCATCCGAAAATACATCACACAGTCCTAGACAATACCTCACAACCTCTGAGGATGCCTGCCATAGATGTGGGCGAAACGTCAGGAGAGAATACTTCTGGAACATGGCCACACAGCCCGAAAGACATACAACAACCCTGTGATCCCGGCCATGAAAGCCTTTGACAACACAGTCCTAGACGCTTGGGAAGTGTTTGACTTGTGATTTTGTGATATGAAATCCAGCCTATCTATCTTGTTTGCTGTGTCATAAAATAGTAATAATAATAATAATAATAATAATAATAATACATCACACAGTCCTAGACACTTGGGAAGTATTTGACTTGTAGTTTTGTGATACGAAATCCAGCCTGCCTATCTTGTTTGCTGTGTCATAATAATAATAATAATAATAATAATAATAATAATAATAATAATAATAATAATACATCACACAGTCCTAGACACTTGGGAAGTATTTGACTTGTGATTTTGTGATATGAAATCCAGCCTATCTATCTTGTTTGCTGTGTCATAATAATAATAATAATAATAATAATAATAATAATAATAATAATAATAATAATACATCACACAGTCCTAGACACTTGGGAAGTGTTCGACTTGTGATTTTGTGATATGAAATCCAGCCTATCTATCTTGTTTGCTGTGTCATAAAATAGTAATAATAATAATAATAATAATAATAATAATAACAATAATAATAATAATACATCACACAGTCCTAGACACTTGGGAAGTGTTTGACTTGTAGTTTTGTGATACGAAATCCAGCATGTCTATCTTGTTTGCTGTGTCATAATAATAATAATAATAATAATAATTATAATAATAATAATACATCACACAGTCCTAGACACTTGGGAAGTATTTGACTTGTGATTTTGTGATATGAAATCCAGCCTATCTATCTTGTTTGCTGTGTCATACAATAATAATAATAATAATAATAATAATAATAATAATAATAATAATAATAATAATAAGTGGCATTTAAGAAGGGAAAAATCATTGAAAGTGAGGGCATCAATATGCCCAATGGCCAAACAATAAAGTGTCACCAGCCAGAGGCCTATAAATATCTGGGCATATTACAGATGGACAACATCAAGCATGAACATGTGAAGACTGTGGTCAGCAAAGAATACACACAAAGGGTCAGAAAAATTCTCAAAAGCAAGTTCAATGGAGGCAACACCATCAAGGCCATAAACACCTGGGCCATACCTGTCATAAGATATACTGCTGGCATTATAAATTGGACACAGGTGGAACTGGACAATTTGGACAGAAAAACGAGAAAACTCATGACCATTCATCATTCACTGCACCCTCGCAGTGATGTTGACCGGCTGTATCTGCCTAGAAGATCAGGGGGCAGAGGACTCTTGCAAGGAAAACAAGCAGTCAAAGAAGAAGAACATGCCCTGGCAGAATATGGAAAGCAAAGTGAAGAACCTGCTTTGATTGAAGTCAAAAATCAGAAACTCATCAAAGCACAGCAGACAAAAAACCAGTACAAGAAAACCGCACTACAAACTAGAGCTGACAGCTGGCACAACAAAACATTGCATGGAAAGTTCCTTGACAAAATTGAAGGAAAAGCTGATAAGGAGAAGACCTGGCTCTGGCTCACGAATGGGACCCTGAAGAAGGAGACAGAAGGCCTGATCCTTGCAGCCCAGGAGCAAGACATCAGGACAAAGGCCATTCAGGCCAAGATCAGAAAATCAGCTGATGACCCAAAATGCAGACTGTGCAAGGAAACCGACGAAACCATGGATCATATCCTCAGCTGCTGTAAGAAAATTGCACAGACAGACTACAAACAGAGGCACAACTATGTGGCCCAAATGATTCATTGGAACTTATGCCTCAAGTACCACTTCCCAGCAGGAAAGAACTGGTGGGATCACAAACCTGCAAAAGTATTGGAAAATGAGCACACAAAGATACTGTGGGACTTCCGAATCCAGACTGACAAAGTTCTGGAACACAACACACCAGACATCACAGTTGTGGAAAAGAAAAAGGTCTGGATCATTGATGTCGCCATCCCAGGTGAAAAACAACAGGAAAAACTCAGCCGCTATGAGGACCTCATGATGGAACTTCAAAGACTCTG